>NC_056739.1:1708195085-1708407585 GCF_019279795.1 Protopterus annectens | reverse complement strand
CAGGCTGTACTAGTCAGCATTTTAGGTTGCGCGTCTGCAGCCGACATGTTCACACCTCCGTGCAGCGCTTAGACACGCCGCCTGCACTCACGCACGTTTCCTGTGCACGTGGACGTTGCAACAGCGTGCCTTCATTAATATGCATATGGTGCTGCTGCGCCATCTCTATGCTGCACGGTTGGCACAAGGCTAACGCCGTCCTTGCGCCAAGCTTCATGAATCCCGGGGAAAGACTTATTGTGAAACTGGAAAAGGCTTCTGAAGAACTGAAGACACAGATACTACAATACAAGTCAGACTTTGGAAAGAAATGCTTTAAATTTATGAATGGATATAGCATTCAGTCAATAATGTCTCGAAGATATTTTGTCAAAAAATAAGCTACTGAGGCAAGATGATCACCCAGTAGCACCATTTGGTTAGAACATGCTTGACATGTGAGTACAAAATTAGGACACTCACTCCTTTTTTTCCCTAAATAGATGCACTTAAAGTCTAATATTTTAGGTCATTAGGCGTGTGAGCAGCTAAAATGTAAAAACAAAGACTGCATGTGTTCAAACTCTGTCACAGAGACAGCTCAGATACTGTGCAGAGCCATATCAATGATATCCTGCTTGGGTATTCTGATTTATTTACAGACCTATGACATTTGTCAGTAAAATGGTACATACACATAAACCCTGATACTGTGTCATGAAACAAGCACCAGTGTATGCACATTTAATATGTTATTAAGAAGGTACAGATTCCTTAGACTTCAGTTTGGTGGTTCAGCAGTTCCAGACGCATTTCAAAGAGATGCTACCCAAAGTAACTGAAGGAATGAAAGGATCAATTAGTGGGGGTTCAGACACAAGAAGAGCATGGCAGAGAAGACTAATATAGTTGCTTAATAAATTAAGGAAGCATAATTTCAAGACAAATAAGAGTAATCTGTCTAAGCAACAGAGACCTCCCAAGCAGAAACGCAAGCAACCTCCATCCCCCAACACAAACTAAATGACACATAGCCCATAGACTAAGTCTGCCACTCAACCACAGCCAGTAAGGCAAAACAACGTACCCAACACACTAGTCATAGGTGACTCTATAGTCGGGCACACTGATGTCCCACTCACCAGGCTAAACAAGGAGAAGGTTACTGTCAGCTGCCTGTTGGGTGCCAGGATCTGCCACATAACCCATGCACTCAGGTCACTCTACAACAAGTGCAAATATGACTCTGTCATTGTCCATGTTGGTGTGAATGACCTGAGATGTACCTCCCTGGACTACATGAAAAGAGACATGGAAGAGCTCTCCGATCTTGTAGCCCAGGCAGGTATGACCCAAGCCCTGAGTAGCATTCTGCCATCACCCAGAATGATACCGCAGTACAAGGACAAAATGATTGACTTCAACAATTGGCTAAGCTTCTGGTGTCATTCTAAGGGGATCCAGTATCTGTCTGCTTGGGATGACATGGTTGACAGACCACAATGCTTTGCCACAGATGGCCTGCACCTGTCGCCCCTGGGATTCTGGATACTGGCTAAAGCTCTTGCCCAAAAACTGAGGGTAATGCTACTCAATGCTAGAAGTCTAAATCTCAAAATGCACTCACTCGAGGCACTCCTTAAAATGAAGAACATCGATATCTGTGCAGTGACTGAGACCTGGTTCAAGGCTCCAGAGAGCACCCCTGCACTACCAGGCTATAACTCATGCCACACTTTTCGGCCATGTAACCTGGACAGAAACACCAAAGGCGGAGGTGTGTTCATATTCATTAAGGACCTATTCACCTCCAGGCTAGTTGCTCAGCATAATGCATCTGAGGTTATCCAAGTGCAACTAACTCTGGGCAAAACTGCAATCCAAATTGTAGCTTGCTACAGATCCCCCACAATGCCCCAGGATTCCCACTCCTCATTTCTTGATGTACTGGAAAATATTAGTGTTCAACCAAACACCCTAGTAGTGGGGCGACTTCAACTACCCCACCATTAACTGGGAAAACTGCTCATGTACCAACTCCTTAGCTCAACGCTTTCTGGAATTCATAGACTCCAATGCCTTGGATCAACTTATCCACACCCCCACCGGGGGCAACAATATCCTAGACCTAGTCAATACCAACATGAGTGACCGGTGTTCCACACCTGAAGTCAACTCCTCGTTGGTCTGATCCGACCATAAGCTAATCACCCTTGAATAACACATTCCGCCCCAACCCCCCATTAAGGAAACCACAGTAAAAACATTTCTCCAAAGCCAACTTCATGCTTCTTAAGACAGAAGTGGTGAACTTCATGACACCCAAGCAGATGGACAATACAGTTACAACTGCTGAATCCTACACAAATGCACTCTATAAGCACTTACATGAGTGCATGGATCGTGCTATCTCAAACAGAACCATAACATTATCATCCAAAAAAGGAAGCCAATCTGGTGGTCCCCTGCCATAAACAAACAGTACAAGAGAAGGAAGAAACTGTTGCAAAAGAGAGTAAAATCTCATGAGTGGAGGAGCTCCCTGGTCAGCCTCAGTAAGAAGCTGAGATCCCTTATAAGATCCTCCAAAGCTAGCTACGAAAACAAAATCACCACTAATTCAAAGGACAACCACAAAGCATTCTATAGCTATGTCAAGAATCTTGATGGCAACACCCAGATCTGCTCTGAGTTACAGCACAATGGCATGAAAATTACAGACCCAACTGATATTGCCAACATCCTGGCAGATAGGTTCAGTGCTAACTTTACCCCACCCGCACCCCCTAAAGGGCCCATATTTATACAGGAAGAATGCAGAGTCCCTGTAATCACAACTACACAGGTAAAAGCTGCACTCTAAAGCCAAAAACACAGCATCCATGGGACAGGACAACATCCCAGGCTGTGTTTTACATGAACTTCAGAACGAACTGGCTCCCCACCTAAGCACCATGTTTAATAATAGCCTCGCATCAGGCTTTGTACCCACTGAATGGTGCACAGCAACAGTTATCCCACTCCACAAAGGGGGAGCCACCACTGATCCCAGGAACTATCGCCCTATTAGCCTGATGAGCCTGGTCTGCAAGGCCATGGAACATATCATCAAGAAACTCATAAACAAAGACATCGGTAACCTCCAAACTCTGGATCCCATCCAGTTCGGGTTTGTGAAAGGCAGATCATGCCTCCTGAACCTGATCGACTTCTTTGAGGCAGTCACCAAAGCCGTAGATGAGGGTAAGGTGGTTCACACAGCCTACCTTGACCTCGCCAAGGCTTTCGACACCATCCCCCATTCTGGAATTATAGCTAAACTCACTAAACTAGGTATAAATCCCTATGCCACAAGATGGGTTGCCAACTGGCTCACTGACAGAACCCACACTGTAAAAGTTGCAGACTCCAAATCTGACCTCAAACCAGTGACAAGTGGAGTACCACAGGGTTCAGTCCTGGGACCTCTCCTGTTTGGTATCTACGTCTCTGAAGTACAGGCTAACACAGAAGGCCTCTGGCTAACAAAGTTTGTGGATGACTGCAAACTAGGAGCCATAGTCAAGTCCCCAAAGATGTGGATATCCTATAGAAGGGCCTCGCTTAGACAGATGCCTGGTGTCAGAGCCATGGCCTCAAGCTCAATGCCAAAAAGTGCATTGTCATCCCATTTAGTTAAAACCTCTGTACCCATGAACTACCACATAGGCAGCAATCTACTTAACACCATATGTGTGATAAGAGACCTTGGGAACCAGGTGGACAGTAGTCTCTCCTTTGGTAGTCACATCACCACAGTAGTCAGGAAGTCCTTTTACGTGGCACACCTCATCATAAAAGGTTTCTCATCCAGGAAAAAAGAGGTCATTGTTTCCCTCTACTTGACACTCATTAGACCCATTACAGAGTACAACACCCCTTTTGGAATGTACCTCACAAGACATCTGCAGCAGCTGGAAAGGCCACAGAAGTACCTCACAAAGAGGATTACTGGCCTCAAACAAACGTCCAACACTGACCTTCTCAAAAAACTCCAGCTTTACTCCGTAGCATATCGCCTACTCCGAGGTGATTTCTGCCTAACATATAAAGCTATGTCAAACCCAGAGCTGTTGGACATGCTACACCTAAAGAAATTCCAATCCCTCTGAACTACATGCTCTAGGGACCTAAACCTTGTCACCACAATAAACAAGACATGCTGGAGGGATAGATTCCTGTCCCAGAGACTTCCCATACTCTGGAACAGGCTACCCATCTATGTCAAGCAAAGTTCTTCATTAGCACTCTTCAAGAAAAATCTTGATGAGTGGATGGGAAATAGGAAATACACCACGGGGAGCACTTATGTGTCTCTGCTCGACAGTGGCACAGGAAAATAACTTTCTTGGGTGGCTTAAGCCAGGGAACCTTGTTGGCTAGGCTTACGTAGGCCCTTGGGCCAATAGCCTAGTACCTACCTATGAACCTATGATGTAAAATCAGAGTGACATCTGAATTATATAGATCATATTCTAAAATCAGAGCTTCTGAAACCTGATCCAGAAAAATTCTGAGTTATTCTACAAATGATATAGCCATAAGTTAAGTGAGCAATACAGAGTTTTTTTTAGAACATAATCAGTATCTTGCAAAGTTTGTATATAATATGCCTGAGATAACTACTCCTGTTTTAAAGCATTCATACTTAGATACAAAGATGTTTTAGTTTTAATGAAGTGATTCAAGTGTTCTATTCAGATATATTTTATTATTTTTTTCACTTGAAGTTGTTATTCTGCATGGTCATCAAATGCATGTCTATATTAATAGTTTAACAGAGACTGAAGAGAACCAAAATCTTTCCTTATCTGCATCCCCGTTTCTTTATTACTGTGTCACCAGAGGCTCTGACCTTGCCCATAGAGTCTCTAGTCAAGTTGGCTATATGGGCAATGGATCAGACTGCACACTGATTGTTGGATGTCTTGCAAGATTGCAGCTGCATCCATCTCAAATTCTGACATTTATATAGTAAGAGTTAGAAGCCAATGTCTGTTGTATATGCCTGTTCAAGACTTGATATCCAGCCTTCAGTGTGCAGTGTCCAAGGCCGTTACACTTGATTCTTTTTCAATGGAGGTGTACCTTAAACCCCCTAGGCATCTTTGCAGCAGCCACTGTAACAGTGCCTCATGCAAGACTGTACATGACATTCCCATGTGGGATAGTTTGGGTACAGAATTCCAAAATACTGGATCTAATGTCCCATCACAAAAAAATTGCAAAATTTGCAAGTTGTATCTAGAGTGGTAGGTAAACACAGATACTTTCACCCATGGAAAAAAAACTTCCTCTTGCAAACTCTTCAGATGTCAGTCTCAACAGAAATTTGTGTTCTAGTATAGTGAGTCAGTCAATAGGCAGATGGTCCATGGTGTGCAATCATTTCAGGAGTCTCTTCTTCATATTGGTGTCCTGGATATACATTTTTCCTCACCCTCTCTGCCTTTCAGGACTCTCTGGGAACGATCATCATACATGTCTATATCATTATAGCAATATGGTAGATGAAAAGTACATCAATTGGGGGACATAACAGTTTAACAATACTCCATTCATCTTCACTGTTTCTTCACCGCCAACCACATTTCAGGAGAGGACACTTCCATTTTGGGCAGACTAAGTCACTATCTATTGATGCCCTGTGATTTAGCCCTTAGACATTCAGTTTTTTGGAAACTTGTCCATTGCCATGTGGCCAGTCTGCTTCTCCAGCTAGTACCAAGTGCAAGTGTTATTACTTTCCCATTCTTTCCCCAGCAGGTCAGCACAAAGATGATTTGTTCCATAAATAGACCCCTGAACTTCTCTGTGCTTTACCTCATTTCCTTGATGATGATTTTCAGTCAACAAATGATGCCACAAAACCAAAGTCCTCCTCATAATCCCATTTTGGCCTTAGCAGACATATTTCTCCCTGTTCCACCCAACTATTTTGGACAAACCTTTCTATCCAGCAAAACTCTTCAAATCTACCCATCTGGAAATTTAATCTGGGCATTAATTAACTTAAGTTCACAACTTGGCATCCCCAGTTCCATTAACCGCCAAGAATCCAACCTTATCCAGCACGGTAGTACAACTCATTACTTTTTTTTTCAAAAGTTTCCTACCTGAAAGACTTATGAGAATAAAGGCTCTTGTTTATCTGAGATTCATAAAAGGGCCTATTTCCCCTTTCAACTCTTGCCTGTCTTTTATAGACTATAAGTCTGAGATCTTTGATTCTGGTCTCCAATGTTCTTCCATCAAAGCCCATCTTGTAGCTCTAACTGTCATGCAGGCTTAGACTCTTCTTCCTCAGCTTTTCTCCTTAGACCTCCCATGTGAGATCCAGTTCTATCATGGGACTTACTTTTTATGTTAGGGAAAAACTTACCCTCCCTCCATTTGAACCCGTCTCTTCAGGTTTGAAGTAGCTGTCTCTGACAATTATTTTTCTAGTAGTGATCACCTTTACTGGAGGACTTATGAGCTTTATGCAATTCCATAAACCTAATGTATTGTTTTTTTTTCCTACAGGTGGAGTTTCATGTAGAACTAACCCTTCCTTTATGCTTAAGATAGCCTTGGCCATAGAGACCAGCCTTAACCAATATATTAATTTTCCTACTTTTGTCTCTATTTATGCTAAGTTGAATGTCCCCTTCATTGTATGGATGCTCACAGATAATTCTGATTCTATTACTTTGTCAAATGTAGACTAGGCCAGAGAGTATACAAATTTATACTATCTAGGTCAGGGATCTCAAACCTGTGGTCTTCATGCCTTCGTCACCCCTTAAATCAGCACACTCTTGGGCAAGGAAAGCTAACATACTGCACTCCTAGTGAGTAACTATATGTTTGTTCTGGAGATTGTGGCTGTAGATGTAGTGCACTAGTCCTAATGCAGCCCTCATGGTCATCTGAGTTTCACATTCCTGATCTAGGAGGTTATCTAGCTGCATACAATGTTGTTAGAGTAAACATGGAAGGCTCCTTCAGACCATACCAATGGGCCATTCCATTAAAGCAGTAGCCACTTTCATCTCTTTTTTCCAGTAATGCCTATTTGGTTAATATCTGTGGTGCAACAACATGATTTTCTCTCAATACCCTTGCTGGATGTTATTTCTGGATCCAGTTCTTCATTTGAGGGCCTGTAATCCAAGAGAGTTTCCCCAGGAACATTTGTTCTGAAAGAAAAGCCTGAGACTCATGGAAGATGCCCTCCTTTAATTCCAAAAGTGTGGTGTGGCTAGCTTAGTTACCCTTTCTTTCTCTCATTCAGTTTATTTGATTACAGTCTTCAAAAGCTACTACGGAAGATTCAGAGAGATGGGACACACATCATGTAAGCCTAAAAGAGAGGAGAGGATTCTACCTGCTGATGAGTCCTAATGCGTCTGGTATTAGTCCTGCTGTTGCAGGGGATGAACCTATTATTGTGGTAGGTACTTAACATTTATCATTAAATTCATTTATAAGTCCAATGGTTTCACTTGCTATGTTATCTTACTTGAAACCAAATGTATTTTATTACTTCCTCAGCTACAGCAAGTATTTTTATTCCGAGCCTCTTGCCTTCTGTTTTCATAATGAATGAAAATATAGTAACTTCAATTGTATCTTTTCCAAACAATTTAGATGAGCTACATAATATTATCAGCTTCATGCACTGCTTAAATGCTGGTTTAAGGTTCATACTCCTATTGAGTGTACTGGAAGAACTGCAGTGGTATGTTGGGGTCTGTTCATACGTCAACTGAATATACAATGATCACTGCTATAGCATGCTGGGGATACTGAAAAAGATAGCTGCAGCCACTTCCAAATTTAAAGTTTTTAGCTCTGGAATTTCTACTTTAACCTGCAAAGGTATGCAGTTAGAAACAATATAATTTCACCAAAGAAGCAATGTCAAATGGTTTGCTCTGGACCTGAATAGCATTAATGCTTAAAGACATGTGGATAATAATATGGGAGCAGATGAGGCAGCTGACAAGTAGAAATTAAGAGTAATCCTTGTTTAGTGCATTCAAAGTATTAGTTTTCACAAGGCTTATGATTGGTAGGCAATACATGTTCATGTCTTAATCCATTTGTTCACATTCCGGGTTATGTGTGGTATGAATTGTGCTCATTAGTGAAGCAGCAGAATATTCCACAATGTCATTGCGACTCTGTCTAGTTATTGCATTACTAGAGCTATTTTTGTATTCTGGTTAAATATTATTCTTCTGTTTTCTAAGTACACAATGACTGAAACATTTTTTTGGCTTGTTTCTTTCTAGAAACATTGCTTTGACATTTCAGTTTACTTTTACTGTTATTATGCGCTGACCTGACTTGTATGAATGATGCCTTAGCTGCTTATGAATTAATAGACTACAGTTGTTAAGGGTTTACCATCAAAAGCATGACAGTAACATGCTGGAAAGCCACCTCCTCGACCATGGTAGGAGCGACTGTCGGAATGCTGATGTTCATTTGTACATCCGTTTAGAAGGACGCACATGGGCAGGGAGTTACAGCATGTATGTCAATGGGAGTGTTCCACCTTAAGGTCAACAGAATTTGTCGACGTTGCTGCGTCAATCATTCAACCTACTTCATATTCATGAGTCGACGTTATGTGTTGTGGAAATCACTGTTCATGGACGTGATTTTTGTCCTTTTGATAGTAAACCCTTGTAAAGGGATATTATTTTATGTGGAATAATAAAAAAAATTGTAAAGTAAGTATCTGCTAACTGAGAGCTGACTGATTTTTAAACAAGCCCATTAATTAAGCTTAATTGTACTTGCAGGAAACCATAGTTCACTGTATCAGTAAAAGTAACATCCAAATGTAGGCAACATAACATTTCCACTTTATGTATGCATGATTAATAACATAAGTTTATGAAATATTTGTATATAGCATATAAGGAAAGCAAAACAGGGGACCTTCTTTAATGTTGCTTTGGCAGCCTCCAAGCAAATGATGCATCTGTCTACAAAAGCAGTTTGCAACACATATGCAAATAACTTTATTACTGCTACTTCACAGATGAGAGTCATAAAGTTATAATGTGCAGTGAAGATACAAGTTTGTTTTGGTATAAAATACTGAAAAAATACTGGGAATGTTTCTCACATTGCGAAGTGCTAACCTCTCCCTTCCATTTAAGCATCTATATAAATATTTTGTAGATATGTACATAGTGTACATATTGTTCAGTATTAGCATTGTTCAGTATCAGCAGCAGCCACGGTGGTGCAGCGGTAGCGTTATCGTCTCTCAGCAAGAGGTTCTCCCATTTGATTCTTGGCTGGAGCGCCTTCTGTGAGGAGTCTGCATGTCCTCCCTGCAGTCGAGTGGCGTTCAAAAAACATGCATGAATGGGCGTGCCTTCGTTGAGGGTTGGGCATCGGGCTGGCACCGTAAAAATCAACTGCCAATCATTAGCGGACTGGAGTTCCGCTGTGGCGACCCCTAACCGGGAAAAGCCGAAAGAAAAACAACATAAATATTTTGTAATACTGTCTGAAATCAGAGTTTATTGTTTTTCCCCTCTTCACTGCATCATACTTCCTCATTTTGTTGAGTATATTTTTATAGGTAACATTCAACACAAGCTAATATTTGGCACTGGAAAATTATTGCTTCTTTTGTTTTGCTTTTATTATTTCACTTTCATTTTTGTAATAATTAAATTAATATCTTTTCATTCATTTCAACAGTTTGTTAGCAAAAATATACTGATTGTACTTTTTGTCATATAATTCACTTACTTTATTTCAGAGTATGCTTATCTCCTTCTCTACGTCTTAGTACTACCTTAGATTTCACTCTAGCTGGCCCTATGACAGAGGCATAAAATCCTGACTATGACTTAGATGACATGTGATTAAGTACCAACCTTGGAGCTGTTCATATAGGAATGAGCAGCTATCTTTGTTTCACCTTTCTCAGAGAGAGGGAAATGGTACCCCCCAACTTGCTCTCTGGATGACTAGCTTAGGCAGAGGTCATGTGCAGCACAGGATGGGGCATGACATGCACATGGACACATCAAGCAGTGCATAACATTGTAACACTGTGTGCATCATAGGCTGATATTGTGCACCCCCACCTCAGTGACAGATCCATGATCATGGGGTTAGGGACTTAGAAAATAAAAAGACCTCTCACGCCCCCACCCCCAATGTATGGCCAGGTAGTGTAGATGAGGGCTGCTATGGAGTTGCAAAGAGTGGGCTCAGTTAAAGTTCAACCTTAAATGTAGACAGATCCAGTCGGAAGAAAGTGGGGTTGAAGCCAAACCCTCAGACCATTGGGACAAGGGTAGCCTACATGTGCAACGAAATTTAGAATGGCGGGGCTTATAAGTCAAATTGCCTTCATGGCTGCCTGGCTGACTTTCTCTCTGGTTAGATTTTGCTCCACAGAGTAACAAGTGGCTTCAGGATCATATGGAGTGAGCAGCAAGCTTCAAAGCGAGACCTGACCAACGTAATCCACAAACTGAGGAATGCCAAGTATATTGTTGCAAAAAGACTTTAATAAAAGAACAAGTGCTTTTGCTCGGCTAAATACCGAGCTTTCTCAAGTTGAAAATGGATTTAACAATTACAAACAGTGCCATTTTATAAGTCTTTCCCTGTCACATGATAAGTTAATTAACTATTAATTTCAGGTCAATTCACTGTGAGTGGAAAATACTGGTGAAATAAAGAAATAAGGAAAAAGAAAGAAAAAAGGAGTAGCTATGGGTACTCCTTGTGCATCCTTCTATGCTAACGTCGTCTTTCACAGATGGGAACAAAGGTTCATTTTCTCTACCACCTGGGCTCAATACCTAGTACACTACAAAAGGTACCTAGATGATATATGTATTTTTTGGGCAGGGACTTATGACCAATTTTTGGATTTTGTTAAGTACCTGAATTTGACTACCCACTTTTTATCTTTCACGTACACGATTAACAATGATGAATTACACTGCCTTGATGTAACCTTATATAAGGACCGCGTTAATAACACTTTCCAATCCAAATTATATAGGAAACCAACGTTTTCCAACACATATTTACATTTTCAGAGTGGACATCCCTTTTACCAGAAAAAGGGTATTGTCAAAGGACAGTTTATAAGAGCTTCTAGAATGTCTAGCACTTTACATGATTTTCTAGAAGAGATTGATTTTTTAAAATCCCTATTTCTTGAGAGAGGATATCCTTTAACATTTTTAACCACCCTGGCCCAGCAAGTTATGGACAGCAGAGAAACAGTCTACCCCCTCTTCTAGGTACAGAGGTGGTTGTACACCATACCAACATCAAAAAGCTTGACCATGCTCATGGCAGTTTCATTTACACCTACTGTCTTAACTCTTTTGAAGTAGAGAAAATTTTCCACAGGCATTGGCCAGTTCTTTCACTTCATGACGAACTGAAAAACATAATACCACCACATCCGAAGTTTACTAGAAAGAGGGACATTAATCTTAAAAAAATTTTTGAAGGGAATAACTTTACCAAAATGAGCACTCAATTGTCCAAAGCAGGCACTTTTAAATGTGGTGCCTGCAAACAATGCAACACTATTTTGGACACCCCAAGTGTATACATTACCTCTAGGAACTTTCTGTTTACGCCCAAAGTTTTTACAAACTGTGGCAGTAAAGGGGTTGTATATTTAGGACTATGTACCACCTGCACTAGTTTCTACATTGGCAAAACAGAAAGGCCTTTTAGGAGGAGGATCTACGAGCATTTGTATGATATTTCTAAGCAAAAAGAATCAAATGCTTTGTATAAGCATTCTCTGGTTTGTAACAATTTTAAATTTAAATTCTTAGTATTGGAACAAGTACTTTCTGATGCCAGGGGTGGTGACTGGGAAGCAAGTCTAGAATATAGAGAGCTCTTCTGGCAACTCAGGTTGGAGGCAATTAAAGCCCCGGGTTTAAATGAAAGTGTTAACATCAGCAGTGTTCTTAAAATTAGAAGAGCACGCTTATAGGTTCATATGTAAATATACTGTGTAAGGCACGCTATTGACTGTTGCACGTGTTTACTGTTTGTAACAAGATTTTTAATAACAATAACATTTATTTTTGGTAAAGTTTTTAAAATTCTTATTATGTTTTTACTTTTAAAATAAATGTATTTTTAACAGATATACTTATTATATTAAACACATCAAATACACTCATAAATAATAGAAATACATTTTAACATATTAGACAATGAAGTTTTTATAATACGTTTTTACACATATACATATTCCCTCAGATTTTATAAACATACATTGTTATGTATAGCCCTAGATGTTTTAATTCATGTCTTTAGTTGAGCAATGTGTTTAAATGTGAGTATTTCTTTATTTCACCAGTATTTTCCACTCACAGTTAATTGTCCTGAAATTAATAGTTAATTAACTTATCATGTGACAGGGAAAGACTTATAAAATTGCACTGTTTGTAATTGTTAAATCCACTTTCAACTTGAGAAAGTTCAGTATTTAGCCGAGCGAAAGCGCTTGTTCTTTTATTAAAGTCTTTTTGCAACAATATACTTGGCATTCCTCAGTTTGTGGATTACATTGGTCAGGTCTCGCTTTGAAGCTTGCTGTTCCTTGGTTTGGTTTCCTGTTATTTTTTATTTCATCATATGGAGTGATCTATTGGGAGGGAGGCAGAAAAGCACATTTAAAAAATGTTTTTGCTATCATTAGTGTTTTCAGATGGAGATATTACATTGTTCTGTATTATCTGTCATAGTAAACATACCCTGTAGTCTTGATTTTTCATGTTGGTCATGTTATTCCTTTTGTTTTTTTTTAATTTTCTACTTAATTGTTCAGTTTTGTTTAGTACTTTCTTCTGCTTCGGTGAATATTTTAGTAAATTCCTGTTTGTTAACTTTATGGTCACTTATTGCTTTACTCTTTTCCTTAACTACTTTAAATATTTATATTTTTTCCATAATCATGTGCTTTTAAACTTGTTTTGGGTTTCTAATACCATGATGGGAATGACCCCATTCCTAAGTCGGGGTACAATCAGAGTTCACAAAATTAGTATTGTTTCAGTATTTGTTGTTAGCCAAAAGTGTTCTTCTCGGCACCCACAATCTGCCTAGAATTGCCTCCTTCTGTAATTCATACAGAGTTACATGTATTGGTAGCATATCTAAGTATGACTGTAAATTATTTTTTATTAGAACCGTTGATCCTGCTACCATTATTGGAAATGAGTATCTTTCTTCTGCATTGCTCTTATTTTTGCCTGTAAATCCTGGTATTTTATGACACTGTGTCTCTCTGCACACAATACATTGTAATCACCGGGCTACTTTTGTCTTTTGTCTTTTTTTTTGTGGACTTGTATATCTGGTTTTCTTGCATCTATTTTTTGGACTGTTGATAATGGGTGATCCCGTGTGATATCAACTTCATCATTCTCTCAAATGTTTTGTGGTTTATGTTTCCAGTGCTGCTCAGCTATTTCTATATTGTAATGTTTGCACAATCCCCAGTGCAACAGTCTTGCCACATTAATGTGCCTTTCAGCAGAGAGGCCCTCTGCCATTAGTGTATCACAACCAGTAACAAGATGTGTGACTGTTTCTAGTTCTTTTTTACAGAACCTGGGTTTATCTATTTCTCCTACCTCTTCAATGTATTTTGTAAACAAATGTGTATGCAGTCCACTATCGTAGACTGCTATGATTAATCTTTTATCTTATTGTTTCAATTCACCCATCCTTAATCATTCCTGCATCAAATTTTGGTCGATATGAGGTTGTTCCAAGAGATTTCTGTACTTGCCACTATATTTATGGATTTTCCACATTTTTCCATATCATCTGATCCTTCTCCTTATAGTCTTCCTTTCTTTTGTTTTAGCACATTCAGCTATTAATGGTTTGATTTCTATTCCCACTTCACACCGAAATGCTTCTGTAAGGCTGTCATCTTAGACTTCTTTTCCTCATGTTTTAAAACTTTCACTAAGTTTGGATCTGGTGAGGCCAGCAGATATGTATGCAGTCCCACAATTACAGCTCTATACATATAATCAATTTCAAGGAGGCTCATACCTCCTTCAGAACGAGGAGTATGTAATCTTGGTGTACACTGATTTTTATATATAATTTGATAAGCATGAAGCATTTTTCTTGCCCAACTGATCCAATACTTTTTCACATCCTCTATTTCTTTTTTTTTCAGGCAGCCCAAAATTCCTTTGTCTGTGTAATGTTTTTTTATGAATCTGTTGTATTAATGAGCACAAATGTCTCTTTGAAGCTTTCCTGACACTTGTTGCTGTACAAGTATTGTACAGTTCTTTCCATTAATTTCTCTCTTAATCTTTCAAAATATCTTCTGTCTGTAAATCCTGGGCTTGCTGTATAATGATAATATTACATAATTTATTTCTTATCCTCAGTAGCATACTTTGTCATCATTATGGCTCTTTTCTGGCCTGTCAGTAGTGTTTTTTTGGATCTACTCATTCCTTCCACAACAGGGTTCCATTTTCTAGAATGTGAGGGGAGGGCATCTACTAGTTTCTTTTTTCAAAGTTAAAAGACTCACAGATAAAGGTCATTCTCTTCTGAGACAGAGACAAAGTCAAGAGGTCACCCCTTTGCTTTTTTAAATATACACTAACAAGATGCATAATGGGAAAGAAACAGATTAACAAATAAACACAAAATTAACAAAAATAAGATATGAAATAAAATATTTAAAAAAGGTACAGGTTGTAAGGAAACAAAATCATCTTTCTCTTTTAGGACAGAACAATATATTAACTTTTTATTTAAATGGTAAAGGAACATATACATCATTTTTGAATAGCTGGTATTCATATGTTTTTTTTCTTTTTCCCTGTTTTCCATTCCTCCCTTCCTACTTCATTCTTTCTGGCTCTCCCAGTGTCTCCATCCATTGCCAGGTCTATCTGTTCTTCCTTTCTTCCATAGACTTCTCCAAGTCTCCTCTGGCCAGTGTTGATCTTAAGGGTATCCTGGCGGTCAGTGCTAGCAACTTCTTCTGCTACTGAGTGGGGTACTTATGACCAACCTTTATTTACTACCCCACTTGTCAACAATGTCCAAGGGTTACTTCCTTCTGTGGACCAATCTTCTCCTCAGGGAGTGCCTTCAATAAACACCCTCACCCAAGCCATTAATTAAACCAGGGTGCTTGGGCTATATTTAGGACTTTATCCTTCTATGCCACAGCGCTGGCCTATTTTTTTTTCATTTTGGAACAAATACAGATATTTTTTATACATCTTCTTCATTTGGAATATAAATTTTACTTAGAAAAGAAAAAACAGAATAGAAAAAAAATTCAGGAAACCCTCATAATATCATATTAGAACAATGTTCCAGGAGAGACCTGTAGTGGTACAACTTTATAATTCCTCACTTCTTTTCATAACCTCTTGAGTAGAAAGAGTAAAAGTCCGCCAACATAATATTTTAGACATGTTTAAATTGTATAAAATAAATAATTAAAAGAAAAAAACAGACTGATATGGTTCTTTTAGTCCAAATAATAGTAGATTCTTTATTTCAAGTGATGAGCGCATTAGCCCAGTAAGAGCACATCTTCAGATCCAAGTTCAACCACAAAGCTTCATAGTAGTTATAGATTCTTATAAGGAATGAAAAGAAACCAACATAAAAGGAAACTGAACACTGTAGAGTTGAACTGATATTTAACATGAAAGAAAGATTTGGCTGAAAAATTAAATCCTTTTGTGGAAATGGGAGAATGAGTAAACCAATAATGTTGTGAAGAAGGAGTTGCAATCGAATGGCTAGTGAGCATAAGTTAGTGACCATTGATAATTATAAAAAATCTCTCTCTGATTGGCTGGGGGTTCTATCTATGGGTAGTGTAATTCTGCTGGAGTAAGCCTTGGAGCCAGTGCACGATTTCCTAAATAAAGTAGCTATTGCATTCTGAGTGTAGATTGTTTTACATCAGATACATCAAGAAGTTTTTTATTTGTTTGTTTATCAATGAGTTTATGTGTCTGGAAAAGAAAACAAATATTTTTCCTAATCCCCTTAATAACAAAACATTGTGTAAATTAATAAAAGACCAATAGCCTCTATCAGCATAGAAAACTGAGTACCTGGGTTATCCAAAGGAGTGTTATGTGAGCAGTTGAGGCTTTGTGGGATCCTGCTGGGTTGCATCAGTCACGCTTTCACCTGTAGTGGCTTCTTTTTCCTCTAGACAGAAATGTAAACAGAACTGTAAATTAAAAAAAACAGGTGGTAGCTGGAACCAATAAAGTACTACTGATATACACATGAATAAATTCATGAAAATAAACACAGAAATAATAAAATACGTAAGGTCAATTAAATCTGGTAAGTTCAACAATCAGATCTTTACTTGGAGCAGGTCAAGCAAAAGGGAATCCATAGTTTTACAAGGTAAGAACATTAATTTACAAAGCAATTCATCAGGCAAAACAAACCCTGGTATAATAAAATATGTGCATTATATGGGTCTATATTAAAATCGCGAAGAGGCATTACATCGAACACCTCTTCAGCAACACATAAAGACCGAAGTCTGAAAATAGCGAAGGCTGAGGCCAGCGATTTTTTTCCCAGGGAAAAGAAATCACTTAGCCTGAGCTGTAGCATTGCCCTTTACCCCAATCTAGTGCAATGTAGTTGGTATATTTAGTTAGGGGTGGGGTGCACAGCACCCCATGTTGAGCAGTGTGGGGCATGAAGCCCCCCAATTAGTTATGTTTTAAATAGTGTGTGTGTGTGTGTGTGTGTGTGTGTGTGTGTGTGTTTGCCACTAGCAATTTCTTTCCCTGGGAAAGAAATCACTGTTTTGACCATTCTCGGTTTAGCGAGTTCGGTCTTTATGTGTTGCTGAAGAGGCGTTCGATGTAACGCCTCTTCGCAATTTTAATCTAGACCCCATTATATATAGCAATTTAGGCATGCTTTTATTTATATTAACATTTCTTTGATGGAGTTATAGTCAGTCATATAATATAAGTCTTAAATGTATATGGATTTCTTAGTACATAGCATGTGTTGCAAGAAAGGATGGAAAAGAACAGTTTTGTTTGCATAAATTTATACTATTTTACATGCCTGTTTTCTGTTGGATTATTAAAAGAAAAATATAGAGGAAAATGGGTGGGATATATTAAGGAGTATAAAAATTTACAAGTCTTTCTAATAAGGCTCATGATACTAGTAAGCATTTTAGAGAAATAATATCTAGCATACTTTTGTTATAATGCTTTTATGATTTTCACAAGCTATCTAATTTTACGTGCATGAAAATATTTAAAATGCAAAATATTCACCGGGTCTGCAAAGCCTTGTACATTGTACATTTTTACACCTAAAATTTATAATTAACTCATTCCTAACCAGCAGCTATGGAAAGTTCCACTACTAGCTCCTTAAATACATCCTTAGATTCCTAAGACTTTTCTGAAAAAAAAAATCAGGTTAAAAACACTGGCCAGACAAATGTAATATCTTAATTTCTTTCACATACTTGTTTTCTGATACCCACTTTACTATATTCAGCGTTGCTGCAAGGTCTACCCCTGGCAATCAGTGGGCATAAGGCAGAGAACCAGCCCTGGCCTAGACACCAGTCTATCACTGGATACATATGCACATTTGCTTGCATACAGCATGTACATTAATGGGCAGTTTAAGGACCACCAGTTCACATAATTAGAAATGTCCTTAGAAGGTGGGAGGAAACCAGAACACCTGGTAAAAACCAACACAGACACATTTTGGTCAACCACTGTGTTGCAAAAACTCTTCTTTAGAATAATAGCTAATATACTGAAAGTGTTGTCATCAATATTATAATACATAATGACTCCAAAAAATCAAGTTTTGTATTTTTGTGTTTGTTTCCACAAACAACTATCCATGTCTTGAATACTATGCAAATTGGAAATGTAGGATTAGCAGTATTTTTTTCAGCCAGGCTTCAGCTTTTGTGTAACTTGAAGCTATTACATTCCTGATGCTTTTTGTGAGAGCTATACAGAGGTATGACAACTATGCTAGTTAATGACATTAATAAGTTGCAAAACTGACTGTGCAAGTGTCAGTGACAGTTTTCTTGAGTGTCGTCTGAGGTTTCAGATGATACAAAACATTACTTTATGAGTCACTTGGTTTTGGCAGTATTAAGAATGTAAATTTGGAAACTTTGCATATATATTATCTTCAGTGCAGAGCATTCTACATGGGCAATGGTAGTGTATTTTTTGCTTGGACAGTGTTAGCACATTTTGTACATGGACACTAAGAGTGCAGTTTTACTCTCCCATCACAACATTTCACATAATGACTTCAGTAATGTACAGCTCATTCAAATATGGAAATAATATGAATAACAAGTTACAATGCATCTTATGCAAACAATCTTAGTTTCATTCTATTTCTTATTCCATCCCTTTTTATGTGTTACATATATTAGGTAATGGTCAAAAAATTCAAATATCCTAGCGAAGAACAAATATCCCCTAGCAGGGTATTAATTTTTGCTATCACTAAACACTGCTTTACTGTTTAACGAGGGAAAAATGTAAATAAAGAAAAAAGAAACTGTGTGTGTGTCTGTGTGTAAGAAACACAAAATCAGATGGAGAGAGAGAGAGCATGGGAGTGACTAGGAGGCACGAATGGAGTGAGAGACTGAGTGTATACCTCTCAGTTTCTGTGCTCAAAAACTCAGGATAAAGCCGACGATATGTGAAAAAAAAGAAGTAAAATCAGGCTCAGTATTTAAATACAACCCACATTTTCTGAACAAGAAGATGAATTAAACTATAATTTTTGATTTCACTGACTGACAATAATCTTGACTGATGTAGAAAAAAATAATTTCCAATGAGCAGACCAAAATTAGGTGCAATTGAAAGGCATGGGAACGGGGGTCCAGGATTTGCAATGCCTTACAATGAATGAGACATCCTAAATATTCTTAATTAAGAAAGTAGCTGTAATTGCTTGAACATCTGTGTGTGTGTGTGTGTGTGTGTGTGTGTGTGTGTGTGTGTGTGTGTGTGTGTGTGTGTGTGTGTGTGTGCGCGTGTGCGTGTGCGTGTGTGTGTGTGTGTGTGTGTGTGTGTAAACAGTAATTTTTTTCACAAGTTATACTTTGGATGAAAAAGATTTTCTCAAATGCCAATTACGTATGCTACAGCAAGTGTGCAACATTAGGTGGATGAAGTATTTTACATCAAAATATAAAAATGTATATTGTAATAAAAAAGCAAATACAAAACCAATTTAACAGGTACCCCATTATCTAAGAGCAACAATGCCCTCCAGGGTGGGTGTTATAAAGGAAATATTGGAATTTCCAGGGGTGACAATAAGTCTGTGATGTTGGGCCTCATAACACCCCTGGACAGTCTATTTCACTGATATTGTCCACCTTATTGGGCATTATTGTTAGCTTAACTGGTAAGTTAAGGAAGCCAGTTGCAAACAATGCCATGATAAGGAGATATAGGTGTCATAGAAATACGCAAAAAGGTGTTATAGGTACTAATGAGTTAAGAAATTAGTCATTTTACACATACATATCTAAATTATGCAGGTTGCTTAATTTTAATCAACTAATTGATGCTGACTTGCACAAAATGCAGCTTACTCCGTGTTCTTGTGATACAGAAATTACTTTCTTTACATCACCTTGTCTCAGATGATTAAGAAAGCACTTTCCTTCAACTGTAGACTGTTGCTAGCATAAAAACTTCTTTACCATTACAGACTTCTGTTAGGTGCTACTGTAGGAATGCTCCACCCACAATACCATGTCAATAGGTTAGTCTCTCTCTCTCTCTCTCTGTCTCTATCTATCTCTGCAAACTACAGCCTGTTGCTAGGAGAGTGTATGCCTTGTTACAAGGGAAGCAGAGTAAGAGACAGCCTGTTCCCAGTAAGATAAAATTGTTTGCTGAACCTTAAAAAAATAAATTCACTAAAGATAGTGGGGTGTCAGTACCTCTAAATATCGATTATGTGATTCTTTATGAAATCACTGCAGGTGACGCAATGTCCCACACAGTTAAATGCATGAAATTAGACTCTCATCTAATCCTTATTTCTTCTTTTTCTAATCGCATAATTAACTTAAAATGTCATAGCAGGATTCAGAAAAACTCCTGCTCTTCAAGCTTTGCTGTTAACCAGTTTAGCTTAGGAAAGCAGGACTGCCAGAATCTGTATGTCTTTGGGACCCCACAGGCTGTTTGCACAGGATACTGAATCTGATGATTTGCATGTTGTGTGTTTGCTTCAAATCCAGTAATGCCTGAAGTGTTTGAGCTGGAAAGACCACACAAACTTGGGCTTGCGACTGCTTTTGACTTCATAAAGTATGAATCAGTAACACAACTGTGGCAAATATCCATAAATCTGGAATAAATCGAGTTAAAAAATAGAAGCCAAACAAATATAGATATCATGGTTTCATTTACTTATTCTGCTAAACTCACTTTATCATAATCAGTGTCCTGGATAACAGGAATTTAGTCCAAGACTGATAATTTCATAGACACTCTTGGGACATAAAGAGTCTCTTGGTATATCCAGATAAATCATTTCACCTTTTAAGCTAATTTTGCTTTCTTCAGTGCTTTGCACTCTTTTGAGTCCATTATTTCTATTTGTCTTTTTTACATATTTTATGCAGCATAGATCCCAAAGTAAATCATAATCTGTCTATAGTCTGTCTATATATGGGTCAAGGTAAGAGGTCAAATACATGTACATACCCTGACTGAAAAAACAGTTATTTTCTTTATGTACAATCTTCCATAAGCATCACATATTTCCATTTTAGCATCATCACCTGGTTCTAAGAACTTATTTCAATATTTTCATTTGCATCATACACACATTTACATCAGCAGTCCTCACCATACTCAAAGTCAAGTACTTAAAAGCAGATGGACTAAATATAATGCAGTTCAGCACAAAATCAGTAAAATGAGTGCCTAGTTAAATTACACTTGTTTTTATAGGTAGGCATTTTAACAAAGAAAAATCACTTCTTCATTTTCAAAAAACATAAATGTTTTAAGTGAAACAAAGTAATAGGGAACTGTGAATATAAGTTACTCACCATGTAAATCTCTATAAAATGAGCAGCATTTCATGCACAGAATATTCTTTTTTATGTTAATGTGAAAAAAACTGATTTTTTTTCATGCTTCTTATTTTTATTTATTTCTTTTATAACAGTTTGCCTACAACTGGACAAATGTAAAGAGGATGAGGTTTGAACTCATCAATCACATTTGCATTTGCTGAAGCTCATTGAATGCCAGTTTCATAGAGAATCATTAGAAACATTTTTGCTACAAACAGACACACACACACACACACACACACACACACACACACACACACACACACACATACATATTTTTAGTTTTCAATTTTCTCTATGGTTATGTAATCATGGAGTTAAGGAATGGGGAGTACAGGGAGTATGTTTTTCTTGTAAACAATATTTTTATTGCTTATTCCAGCTTGACGAAATTTCAACTAATGTAGCTTTTTCTGTTTATATTAAAGTAGCTACTGCTTTACAGAAGAACATTTAATAACTGAGTAGGTCACTAGGTCCAGGGATCTTTTTCGGATATGATGTAGGCCAAAGGTCAACATATGTAAAGTCAGGCAAAAAGAATCAGTTGCATCTTTCATATGTAAGTAAATTGAGTTTATATGCAGAGAGTTATACAAACAATTATTTATACACTATAGTTACAGCATTTCAAAACAGTGAATGAAATAAGGAATAGCTTTGTAGACATCATAAGCAGTTAAAAACTCATTATAAGTTAGGAATTCATCAGATCCTATAATCAAAACCTACTACTGGACGAGACATTAGATTTAGACAAGGGTTACTTAGAATATTTTCAAGGATTCGATATTAGAACTTTACCTGTTATCGTTAAAGCAATTACTTTGTCAAGATTTGTTAATTATAAAGACTGGAGTTAAACTTATAAAACTGTGTGACTGTGTGTGATTTTTAAGATTAACTGGCAATGAGTTTCAGATCAGTGGAGTAAGCTTAAGGGCAGCATGTTCTCCATCGAGAAGTCCAGAAGATGATATTTTCAGAGTCATGTCTCCTTTAATCTGATATCTTAAAAGCAGACTCGAAATGGCCTACAATATAATTGCCAATTTTGCTGTAAATACCTCCAAACACTCACCACTACACACCTCTAAAAGACTTTAACTGGCTTAAACTTCCATAATACCTTCATCACTCACAACTTACTATAGCCCACAAACGAATATACTGCCCTGAAAAATGTCCAAGGTAAAATGCAAACTTATAGTACTTATAGTACAACCAGAGCCCTCTGATCCAGCAACAAAACACTCTATCACAAAATCAAATAATTCTGTCAGTGACTACTTTTTTCAAGTTACAAAACTTTGCAACTCCATCCTTTATTTTAATTTATTTAAAGCAACACTGAAAGTAACACTTATTGACAACTGGCTGTGCTCCTGCACAGCTCTGGTTAGTATATAAATACTACTCATAAACACTTTTCTCCTCCCATATATAGCTAATCTCCTTCTAACCCATACATGTCCATCCTTTTCCCTCATCCATGTCTGACCTAACTTCTCTCTGTACCTCTGTCTCATGTTCCACTGAGTACTAATATTCTTTATAAAACAACTCTAACGTCCAAAACTATAATTTCCTCTACAAACACTAACCTAATAACTTTAGTCCTGAAAACTCAATTTTTACAATAGTTAAACGACCTAACATTCAAACATATTCTACCATATCAGTAAACATATATCTTTCTTTTTAGTAAATGTACATATTCAAGTTTGGTACATACAATGTTTGACATTTCAACTGCAGATATTAAACTGTACATGCAGTTATACTTTATATATACATATGATTCACAATAAAAATGCCACAATGTTTTAATATATGTATGTAAACTAAATATCCTCTGTATTTTGTAATTGTAAAAAGAACTGTACAGTTCTTTCTCTTGTACAGTGAAAAACTTGTACTTTGTTACTTTATGTATGCATTTCATAATGTTCACTGGAATTATGTCTATAATAACAGTGGAGCTTTTATCCTTGGGCCTCTGCTGAAAATATGATCAATTCCTGTCAGACATTCCTGGTAAACAAAGATAAATAATAAATAAATCAATAAATCAATCAATCAATAATATGAAAATCTATTTTTAGGTTGAGAAGTGGGACAATGACCAAGGTCTATAATTGAGAGCCTATTTGCTTTCTGTAAAAAAACAGTGTTGTTCCTTGATACTGTGGTATGTGGAGTAACACGCCTTATTAAAGGTTTTGATAAAAGCAAAAAAATGTGACATGAGTTAAGGATTGCTAAAGGAAGAATATATTCTAATCTAGAAAGTAAAATGCATGGAATTAGATCGTCTTTGTTGTTCAGAAAGTAATCGAGTAAGTTTATATCACATCAGAGTGTATCAGCATGAGCTGCACGATGGGTGACATACTTATTTCTGATGCTGGAAGATCAGAAGACTGTAGGTTCTATTACCACACCAAGTATTTGAATTTATTTTTCTATGGCGAAACTGTACTGCAATGTATGAGAGGTGCTGCACTTCAAAGTGTGTTTCCCCTGAATGAGGCATTAAAAATGAGATCTCAGCTACCTGAGCTGGTGGTAGCTCAGGTGGATGTACATAGGTAGGTACTAGGCTAACGGCCCAAGGGCCTAAGTAAGCCTAGCCAACAAAGTTCTCTGGCTTATGGCTCTGGCTTAAGTTAATTTCCTGTGCCCTTGTTGAGCAGAGCCACAGAAGTGATCCCTGGGGTGTATTTCCTATTTCCCATCCACTCATCAAGATTTTTCTTGAAGAGTGCTAATGAAGAACTTTGCTTGACATAGATGGATAGCCTGTTACAGAGTATGGGAAGTCTCTGGGACAGGAATCTATCCCTCCAGCAAGCCCTGTTTATTGTGGTGACAAGGTTTAGGTCCCTATAGTGTATAGCTCGGAGGGTCATGATCCCAAGGCAAGAGGAGGGCAATTTCAGCAGGTGCCTGGCCAAGCTTCTCCTAGTTAATATGAAGAACATCTTTGGTCTCCACTGAAAATAGGTAATAGGCATAATGGGACTATCCTGGTCAACAAAGCAAACACATAAAAAATAAATATTTTTTTACTGCATTAGACTTATATTAACTGTAGGTATTGTGTAATAGTTAAAGGAAAGTACAACACATTTCTTAAACTATTTTGAATGACATTAAAATAAATCATTATCACAGATGGCTGCAAGCACAAAAGTTGTTCAGCATTCCGATGTCTACAGAATGAGTGGTATCTTTATACATATGCCCTGTATTTTCTGTAAATTGGAAAAATAAAAAAAAATCAATTTCCCAACACAACTGTGAAAAACTTTGAAGCAAAAGGAGATGCCAAGAAGTATTACTGCAAAGGTTAATTTTCCATCTAGCTACAAAATCAAGAGTATTTTATATATTTATTTATTATTATTTCATTTGTAAAATAAATCACACATTTTATTTCTGCTGTTTTTCTTTTCTACTAGGACATTACACTCTTACATAATTAAAACAAATCCTAGTAGAATGGGACAGTGTTATGGCAGTTACCATTGTTATTGCATAGCACTTGATTTTCTTTGTTGACTCTTGACTGGGAAGTCTGCATGTCCATCGCAAGTGCACTGAAGTTTTCTGCTGTGGACTCAGCTTTTCTCCATCTGGAGACCTGTTGATAGTGAACTTGCAATTTTTTTCCAAATTCTCCATTGTTTTGTAGTGTGTGTGTGTGTGTGTGTGTGTGTGTGTGTGTGTGTGTGTGTGTATGTGTGTGTTTGTGTACAAGCTTGTGTGTGTGTGTGTGTGTGTGTGTGTGTGTGTGTGTGTCTGTGTACAAGCTTTGTGTGTGTGTGTATCTGTGTGTAAGATTGATTGTGTGTTTGTATGTGTGTGTCTGTGTACAAGCTTGTGTGTGTATGTGCACATGTGCATTTGTGTGTGTGTGTGTGTGTGTGTGTGTGTGTGTGTGTGTGTGTGTGTGTGTCTGTGTGTGTGTGTGTGTGTGTGTGTCTATGTGTGTGTGTCTGTGTACAAGCTTTGTGTGTGTGTGTGTGTGTGTGTGTGTATGTGTGTATTTGTGTGTAAGATTAATTGTGTGTGTGTATGTGTGTGTCTGTGTAAATGCTTGTGTGTGTGTGTATGTGCACGTGTGCATTTGTGTGTGTGTGTGTGTGTGTGTGTGTGTGTGTGTGTGTGCGTGTCTGTATCTATGTGTAAGCTTGATTTTGTGTCTGTCTGTGTCTCTATGTGTGTATTTGTATGTTAAGATTATGTGTCTGTGTGTATTTGTATGTTTCTGTGTACAAGCTTGTGTGTGTGTGTGTGTGTGTGTGTGTGTGTGTGTGTGTGTGTGTGTGTGTGTGTGTGTGTGTGTGTGTTGGATGTGTGTGCATGCATGCATGTGCATCTGGTGATGGGCAGAAGTCCCATTCATGATTGATTGTCTGCCTTACATCCACTACTTAAGCAGTGTATTGGGCTCTGGATCTCACAACTCTCAATACAATAACACAGGTGCCAGTGCCATGGTGTAGAGTTAAAGCCATCATTGTATCCCAATAAACATGGGTTAGACTAGAGGCTGAGGCATCTAAAGTACCTATTGTGGAGAGGGCACACATATTGACATTCCCTGCAAGTGATCCCTGGTGGAGATGGGGGACACGTATGGGGGTGTTGTTTAAAGTGTGAAAATTACGGTGGAGGCAGAATGATATGTTAGCATGTCCTCATTGCACACCCATTCAAAGATGTGCAGGCACACACAGGTAATGGGGAAGCTAGGGCAAACACAAATACCCTTCAGCAGTAATATGATGTTGCATTGAGAAGCCCTAGACTCTTCACCAGCTCTGAAAATGAGTTAGAGTAAGTCTGAGGAATGAACAGAAGTGCACAGTAGATCCAGCAGATGATGAAAGGCTCGGTTGCAGCCAATGATCAGCTGGGAGGTGGCAAAAAAAGAAAAAAAATGATAGAATAGCTATCAGATTAATGACTAAACTTCCATCCTCAAAACTAAAACAAGTCTGATGAATGGAATATTCTGGTTCCTGGCACTGGATATGTTTTTCTTTCTACTGTGACCTGAGAGCATTATTATAGCAATAACTGAGTTGGTACCGAGTGGTGGGTGAGTTGGTAAAGGTGGCAACCGGATGGTAAAAAACAACGATAAGATGCATCCATTATAAGTGGGATCTATATTATGAATTTATTAAATTAAAAAATTTGATTGTAATTGCTTTAATGTAATTCTTAATGCCTCCCTCATTATGCCTGCCTGCTGCCACAGCCGCTGGCTGTTGCATGATGTACTTGTGCTCACCGCCACATGGAAAAGAGTGCATGCCAGCTTAGCGGAGAAAGCAAGGTCTCTGTTGCGTTTTACTTTTTATTTATGTTTAATGGGATTTAACGCGAAGACAAACTAGCAAGCTTTAAAGCGAAGATGCCCGTTGCTTATTTGCTTATTTTTATGTTAAACCCATTTATGTTAACAACAGCGAAAAGCAACGGAGCTTTCTCCATTGCTTTTAAAGCCTCGCTCATAAGCTATATTTAAATGTTATATGGGTTTAAGACGCTTTTAAAAATAAGAATAAAGATCTGCTGTTTTTTTTTTTTTTAAGCCTGTATGTTAAACTCTTTTTAACACTCTTTGGACATGGTTTGAAAGAGACTTATTATACTAAAAAAAAAGTCCGGCGACCGGACCTTTTTCCGATAGTATAAATTTATTTTACAACGTGGCTGGCCAAGCGTGCCGCGTTTTGGAAGCAATAATGGGGGTCATGGTATAATTGTGCATAACTTGACTCCAGACTCACTTTATAAACAGACAAATTTGCACAGTTGGTGTAGCCAGGATAGGACATATCCTAATGGTTAAAAACACTTTGAAGTCAGACTGTATGAAACTTAAGAACAAGTAGAAAACAGCAATATATTTTAGACATACATATCAGCAAGCTTCCTAAACCCTACCACCAAAATAATAACAATTTGTATAAGAGTTTGATGTCAGAGAGTGAGGAAAGTGAAAAACATGTTGATGACAGTCGTATTCCAGTCCTTAATAGTACATTGCCTGTAGACAAGCTACAGTGACCTTTTGTGCACACCTGCGAGGTTTGTGAGAAACGTTGAAGAAATAATGATCACCTATAGTGATATTCTGTGCATATCCCCAAGCAGGGCCCGTTGTAGGCTAGATAAGGATCAGGGCAGGTACAATCACTAAGCCTGTGTCAAAATTATACAACCTGGGGTTTGGGGGTTGCAAGGCCCTCAGGAGCTCAAAGATCTAGATGTTCTGAGATGATGTTATGACTTATTTTTGAAAGGCAACTTTCTATTTGTTCTGTTTTTTTCTTCTACTGCTACCCAGAGGAGTTACATATGTGCCCAGCTATAATATGTGTACCCACATATAACTTTTGGGACTGGTATAGCTTATTGATGACACAGGCTTTATCCTGACAGAATAGCACAGTAGTGTAGATTAGTGGTTGAAGATACTGATGTATTATGTAGAACTTGGAATGTCTGAGTACCAAAAAATCATTCCATTCTATGGAATTTGCCATTTTTAGGCTAGAACAGTCTCTATCACCATAAAGTGCATGTCTTTACTATTTGAACATTTTTAAGTGGAGGCGTGGCGAAGATACCAGACTGCTAGCAGCACAGAACTTTAGCTCTGCTTAGAATATATTATCCTGACAGGAAATTTAACTTAATTTTTGAAAAAAAAAACAATTCAAAAATATATTGGAAGATACATTGATATAGGCTTTTTATTATTTTCTAAAAATTAGTACTTAAACAGAAGATTTTATTAATTTTTCCTGTCAAGAAGTTTTCTACAAGAGATCCTAACATGAGCAACTTGAAGAACTCACATCAGGAGAGTGTGGTGAAAAGGGAATTACAAGTTATAATAGCAAACATCCAAGAACTGTCACTAAAAATTGACAAACTTGAGAACAAAATGGACATTATAAAACAGGATTGTAGTAAACAACTGGACATTCTAAATGAGATGATCAGAAAACATTATGAACAAATGTCTTCTGTTAAAGAAACTGTAACTGATATGGTTGGTAGACTAACAGAAAGTGAAAACCATAATGAATTTCTTTTGAAGCAAAATGCAAAACTAATGGAAAAACTAGAAGAACTTGAAAGTAGATCAAGGAGAAATAATATTAGAATTTATGGAGTACTGGAGAAGGAAGAAGGCCATGGGCGCTGGAACCATAGAGCAAGGGGGGAGGGGAGCCCCTCCCCACTTTTGCAGATTATCCAACCAACTGTCCCAAATTATATGCTGACATCATTGCGCATATTTGCAGATCGTCCAACCAACTGTCCCGAATTATATGTTGACATCATCGCACATATTTCCAGGTTTGCGAGCAGGAACAGAAACAGATGGTTTTATTTCCGGGTTTGCGAGCGTTAGCTGCTGCTTATCTGCTGGGAGGATTTAGTTTAGCTGCTGCTTATCTGCTGGGAGGATTTAGCTTAGCTGCTGCGAGGATGATTTCTGGGTTTTATTTAGCTGCTGCAAGGACTAAATGGAACAGAAACAGATGGTTTTATTTCTGGGGTTGTGAGCATTATCTGCTGGGAGGATTTAGCTTAGCTGCTGCAAGGACTGAAAGGAGTCTGGAAATGGATGGTTATTAGCTGCTGCAAGGACTGAATGGAGTCTGGAAATGGACGGGTTTGTGAGCGTTATCTGCTGGGAGGATTTAACTTAGCTGCTGCAAGGACTGAATGGAGTCTGGAAATGAATGGTTATTAGCTGCTGGGGAGAATAGAGTCTGGACACTTTTCAGAGTGAGTAAGGTGTGTGTGTGTTTGTGTGTGTGTGTGTGTGTGTGTGTGTGTGTGTGTGTGTGTGTGTGTGTGTGTGTGTGTGTGTGTGTGTGTGTGTGCGTGTGAGTGTGTGCATGTGAGTGTGCGTGTGTGTGTAAATACCTCCAAAAGAATACATCAGGTGGCTAGAGGTACTCAGGCTCAAACCGTGTACCTTGGGTACAGGTAAAAAGAGCCTAAAGACCCTAGCCACCATCACTTGTGAACTTATGCCTCACATGTATGTTCTGTTCCTCTGGTTTTCAGGAGTGGTAAAACAAAACCTTTTGTTCTAGCAATTTTCTAAGATTATAAAATCAGTATTTGAAATGTGTCCCTATTTTGGGGCTGTAATCACCAATTATTGGCTTTGTTCTGTATTTTTGTGCTAAGAGGTTGAGAGCTATAGTGAGAAGTGAGAACTGAATTCACTAAATGATATGATAGCCATTTAAGTTTGTCTTCCTGTCTTTCAAGAAACTGCTCTGACTGCAGTGCACAGGGTTCCGAGTTCAAGATTTGGTAGTGAAGTGCATGGTCGTAACACAACATTTTATGCAAGCAACTTTGCAAAATTATGCAAGCAATGTTTAAAATGTGTGCCTGGTTTCCTTGCCCCCAATTGAAAATAAGTTCAATAATCTGTGCAACATCTTACACTACTCTGATTCTGTATTTATATATTGTGTGTAAAAGTAGACTGTTATCATGGAAATGTTCTGAATAGGGCAGTTTTGTCATTATTGGTGCATGCATTTTGCTTCATTGCCTACTGGAAAAATGTTCAAACAATAAATTTAATATTCAATTGTGAGCGGAAGAAGACCTTTATGATGGAAATGTTCTGAATAGGGCAGTTTTGTCACTATTGGTTAATGCATTTTTGTTTCATGCCTACTGGAAAAATGTTTAAACAATACATTTAAAATGCTCTAACTTAAGTCTAACAAGTGTGCTGTATTATACAAGGAATATAATTTAATACAATCAGGAAGGAAAAAATGTCTTTGAAAACAACCCAGAGGAAAGTGAAAGGCTCAAAATCATGGGCAAATTTTAAGCTTTACTCTTGTTACCAAAGCAATGGATGAAGGTAAAACAGTTCACACCACATTACCTTGACCTGGCCAAGCCTTTGACACAATCCCCTACTGAGGTGTAGTACAAAATCATGTAGCATCACTAGAGATTGCCAACTTGCTCACAGGATGCAAGAGATCAAAAGGGAAGAGACCAGTCACCAATGTAGTCGTGCTGAGACTTTTTCTGTTTGGCATATACATCTCAAAAGTAAAAGGAAATACCAAAGAGCTTTGGCCAGCTAATTTTGAGATGACTGGAAACTAGGAGAAGTTATTGAATCCCCAAATGACTTAACCATAATGCAGAAAGGTTTGTCCCAAATAATAACTGGTGTCAAAATCATGACAATGCCCTCTGAGAACTGATCCAATTGTTTGGCATTTGGGAACTTGTGTATACAGTGACCTAACTTTTGACCAACATGTGCCCAGAGTCATAAGAAAGCCTTTCTATATTGCACAGCTTATAAACAAATTGATTGTGACTAGATCTAGAGATGTTGTTGTTCCCCTTTACAAAGCTGTCATTATGTACATTATTTTGTATAATGTCCACTTTGGCATGTATCTGTCCAGCCCCATGCAACAATTAGAATATCTTCAGAGATACCTTACTAAAAGGATACAAGTCCTAAACAATAGGTCTTGCATGGACCACCTCAAAGATTTATTATTATACTCAGTATCCTACAGTGTGCTTAGAGGTGACATGCCTGGCATACAAAGCATCCTCCGACATAATACAGATGGACCTACTGAACATCAGCAAGTCAAATGGCATCAGAAATACTCAGTCCAGGTATCTAAACTGAATGTTGTGGAGAGATGGATATATATCACAGAGGCTACCACTGTGCTGGAACAGACTATCCATAAAAATAAAGCAAAGCTCATCCGTCCATATTCAAATGCAACTTGGATCTAAGGATGGGTAATAGAAAATGTACTCCAGGATTTCCCCTCATGCCACTAATGGATAGAGGCAGTTCCTAAATGCTGCATCCCTTACATGGCCCCCTCAAATTATCTATGGTATGATCACAGTTGTTCTCACTAGGGCTAATATACAATTATCAGCCATGGGAATAGCTAAGACCAATCAGAAAATGTTAATTCAAGCACCAAAAGGGAATTGGCTAAGCTTAAAATGTCCTCCAAGTGAACCTATGTTGTGGTAGCAAATAGTTATAAAAAAATACCCTTTTTAGTTCACTAAGTGCCCCTGTCACCCCCCCCCCCCAGTCTTTAACAGCTTCCGGTGCCTATGAAGAAGGCAATAATATGATTCAATTTCTTAACAACTGGTTATCTACAGCATTGAACTTGCCAGAATCCCTGTCATTTGGAACTGAAAGGGCTCACCGGTCTTTAGCAAAACCAATATCAACCACAGTTTCTCCTGGTCCCAGATCCATCATTGTTAGATTTTTGTCTTCCCAGGATAAAGACTTGGTATTGAAATCTGCATGGACAAACTCTCCTATTAAGATAAGAGAAAAAGTTGTTTGTTTTGACAATGACTACACCTCTTCTGTCATATCTAGAAGGAAGGAACGTGTACCTCTAATTAAATCTCTTAAAAAACTAATATTAAGGCTCAAATACTTTTTCCTGCAAGGAAAAAAATAACTTTGCCAGAGGGTGAGAAGATTTTCAGTTCATTATAAGAAGTCTAAGATTCTGTCCAAAAAAAAAAGAAAATACTGACTGACATAGAAGATATGGAATGGGCCTCACAAAGTGTGAAGAGACAGGCAACAAAGAATGGATGGACTGTCAAAGAAGGAGCAAATAAAAAAAACAAAGAACAAATAAGTAAGACAATACTAAATATAAATATTTTGTTGCAAGGGACATTATTTCAGTTTATTACTGGGAAACTTCAACAAGGTTAAGGTAAAGTGATGTGCTTTTACATATATTTTTTTCTCTCACTATAAAGCTATTATTAGAAAGTTATAATTAACATAACAAGTATACCCACTAGAGATACATAGTTATATTGTAGTACCAGCAATAAATTATATATTAAAGTAAATACATTCATGTGTGTAAATGGTGGGGTAACAATGCAGTGTATACTAAATGTGCCTTTGAGATTATACTGCCTTGGGCATTTGTATCAGAATTGTTTCTATTGTCTTTAAGAGACGTTTTAATGAAAGGATTGCTCAGTTTATGAACTTATTAAATTATTTGCTAATCTGCATATTTATACAAAAGTAATAGAAGGTATTGACAGACTGACTGGGTAATTTAACTGGTTTAAATCAAATGGATGGTTTTAAATATAATATAACTGCAAACTGGTGCTTTAAAAGGGATACACTGTTTTAATAGCATATTTAAATATGAGCAGTTCATATTTTGTACTGTAAAGGCTATTCAAACATTTTTTTCTTTCAGAGGAACAAGAAAAGCTTCACAAATTGAAATTCCCACCGAAAAAGCTTCATTCTGGCTTCTGTGACTGTATTTAATATGCACGAGCATGTAAAATGTACCAGTAACAATACTGTGAAGCTAGAAGCAAGGAAAAGCAAGACAATGACATCACATTACCTTTAAATTCACGCACAGCCTCAAAACACAGAAATGAAGCTGAAAACGAAAGTTGGAAAAGAAAGAAATTGATTTTAGTTATGTTTTGGTTTTTAAAGCTCATAAAGGTATGGATTACTCACAAAAATTTATGTTATGTAAAATGGAGAGTCAGTTCTGTGCCTATCTCATTAAATTACAGTGGAAAATCATAATTTAATGATGATGTCTGATTGCTATTAGAAATAGTGTAACATGGAAGGAAACAAGGATTTTATGAATAAAATGTACTCTAATGATGATAAATAGCAATGTGAGTAAACAGACAGTCAGCATGTGAAATAAATGTAAAGCAAAATTATATATAAGTCTCTGTTTTGCTGCATTCATGAGTAAGCAGTCACATCTTGTAAAATGTTTTGTCAGTATAAAGGATAAAATGCATTGCTTTTAAAGTTAGTGACAATGCAAGTTATGAGGAATTGTTTCAAACCCCTAAAAGATTATATACACAAAAGTAATGCAGGACTATAAATATAAAGATTGATTAAAACATCTGATGTAGTATAAACTGCTTAAACATTAATAGTAGAATAAAGATTTTTTTTCTCCTTACTATAGGGATATCGTAGTTATGCAGTGTTACCATTAAATAAATGACATCTGCAAGTGAATACATTCATGTGTGTGAAGGATGGGGTAACACTGCAATGTATATTGTATATGCTTTCAGGATTACAGTGTATAGAGATATATGTATAAAATTGCTTCTATTGTCATTAGAACGAGTTTTAACAAAAAGATCCTGTCTTTTGACGATTGAAAGAAATGTTTAGTTTATGACTGGTATTTATTAAATTATTTGCTTATCTATATATTTACACATTGGTCTTTTACCAAAAAGAGGGGCAGCCATGGTGGTGCAGCGGTTAGCATTGCCACCTCACAGCAAGAGGTTCTCCAGTTCGATCTTCAGCTGGGGTGCCTTCTGTGTGGAGTCTGCATGTCCTCCCTGTGGTCGCATGGGTTTCCTCCAGGTGCTCCTGTTTCCTCCCACATCCCAAAGACATGCTGTAGGTGGATTGGACACTCTAAATTGGCCCTAGGTGTGAGTGTGTACGTGGTGTGTGCCTTCTGTGGAAGGTTGGGCACCGGGCTGGCAACTTGACACCATAAAACTCCACTGCCAATCATGAGCGGACAGGTGATCCTCTGTGGCGACCCCTAACTGGGAAAAGCCGAAAGAAGAAGAAGAAGAGGTCTTATACCAAAAAGAGTTCACATCATTTGGTAAAGTTAACCTTATATGGTACAATACAGTAGAACTGTTTATATACGTAACTACAAAGGTATTCACTGCGATTATAGAATGTACTTTATAGGTTCATGTTTAAATGGGTTGCTTTGAAAATATTTTATTGTTTACATATTCTGTGAACAAAGCAGAAGCTAATTGTGATCAAACTTGGTGTGTGAGATGTGGTTAAAGGGTAGTTTAGTTAATTTATTAACTAAACCTGAAACTTTATGTTTCATGTCTGTATGCGTACACAGTTATTGGTTTCAGAGTTCATTAGTGAGTATGTCTTATTCATCCATGATAGAAAATTTCATAACATATTCCAAGTCATTGCAGATGGAGTGTATTTTAATGCTCTACATATAAGTATAACATATGATGACTTATAAATGCTTATTGTTAAATGTTAATGGTTTAAACAATAACATCAAAAGAGCTGGTTTGCTTAAGTTTATCAAAATGCATAAAGCTCAGATCCTTTTCTTGCAAGAAACTCATTTATTGAAGAAAGATTTACAAAAATTTTCCTTTAATGGCTATACAGTACTTGATGATTCTTGTTTTAAGTCTAAAATAAGGTGGCATAATTATATTATGGAATAACACTTGCACAATACCTAAAATTATAAATACATTTTTGGATAAAGATGGAATGTTAAGTTTAGTGGTGCTGGAAATTAATAGGAAATACTACACATTAATAAATTCATATTGGATACCTGGGTTAGGAACTAAATATGTCAACAAACATCTGGACTTCATTACTGTATATGCAAAGGGGGAAATTATATTGGCAGGAGATTTCAATTCCTTATTAACAGGCAAAGACATCTCTAAAAATAGTGAAATAAAATTAACAACACAAGCTAAGAAGCTAAATAATTTTATAGCCTCAGTGAATCTTAGGGGCATACATAATTTAAGAGCTCAAAATTCACTACATTACAGACACTATTCTTTCAGATTTGGCACACAAACAAATGTTGACAAGATTTGTGTTTCAAACAATACATGCTTGAAAATAAGTGATGTTTTGATAAAGTCATGCCCAGTCTCCAACCAAAAAGCTGTTTTTAGTCTAACTGTGAAAAATGATGATTTGATAATTCTACAAAGGATTCCAGCATATATAACAAAACTAAAAGACTTCAGAAAATGGATATTAAAAGAAATAGATACATCTGTTGGAATCAAAAATAATGACAAGGTAACAGATATCACATTATGGAATACATTAAAAGTTTACATATATGGCAGGATAAAAGCTTGGTATCTTCAAAAAAGAAAATAATTTGACAAAGAACTTTTAGAACTACAAAACAAAATAGATAAGTTAAAACTAAAGTCAAATGATAAAGCAGTGCATATTGAAATTTCAAAATTAAACCAAAAATATTTAGAAATATTAAATCATAAAGTTTCTATAAACATAGAAAAATTAAAATTACAATTGTATTCTGTAAACCCTAGACATTTACACAAACTGGCTATCAGATCCCAAAAAATTAATAAAATTAATAAACAAAATCATATCAATGAAATTAAGTACAAGAGTAATAACTCACATTAAGAGAACAACTAATTTAAGGGTTATATTAGAAGGATTTAAAACATATTATAGATCAATCAATTATATAAGTCCAAATTTAGAGACAGATAATGTAATAGATACATTTCTACTGGAAAATATAAACACTAAGATGTCAAATCAGCAACAAAACATACTAAATAAACAAATAACTTTAGCTGAAGTGGAAGAAGAAGTCCAAAATTTGAAGGACAATAAAGCTCCAGGATTGGATGGGATAATCCCAGAAATATACAAGATTTTCCAGAATGCATAATAAAGATGTTAGTAAATACTTTCTCTATGATTAAGCAAAAATTAATAATCCAACCATTTTGGAAATACTCAATTATTTCTCCCATTCTGAAACAAGGTAAGGACCCCAAATCTTGTGTTTCCTATAGACCTATATCATTATTAAACATAGATTACAAAACACTAACATAACAGAGTTTTTTTGCTGAAAAGATTAAATAGCCTTCATCAGTGTCGGTGTTTATCTTCACCATTAAAAATCCTTAAAGGAACTAGACAAGGATGCCCAATGTCCCTGTTATTATTTGCACTATCAGTGGAACCTTTTGCTTCATATATTAGAAATGACTCAAACATAAAGGGATTCTATGTAAATGAGGATTATTTTCCAAAAGTCCAGCTGTTCGTGGATGATAAGTTATTAATATCAAGTGATATAGATGTTTTTTTTACAATGCATTATAAATGTTACAAATACATTTGAGAACATCTCAGGGCTTAAATTCAATCAAAATAAAAACAAAACATTATTAATTAATAAGAAAATAAATAGAAACTTACTAAAGTATAACACTTTTAATTGGGAAAATGATATGATAGATTATCTAGGCATTAGCATAAAGAACACATAGAAAGAGACTATTAAATTAAATTATTACTAATCTAATAGCTGTAATTCGTGATTTAACTAAAAAATGGAATAAAATGTTTTTCACTATGGAAGACAGGCTGTCATTAATAAAAATGATTATCTTACCCAAAATTTTATTTTATACATATTCACTGATTTTACCCCCACCGAAGAAAATCGTTAAACAATTAGATTCTATATTACTCACATTTCTTTGGTTCCCTCAAAAACCCAGGATAGCTTACAAATGGCATGTTGGAGCCTGGAACAGTAATGGGATTGGATTTCCTAATATAGAACTATACTCTATATCTATTATAATCAATATATTACACTGGATTACATCATCATATACTTCTATCTGGAAACAACTACATGAGATTCATATAACCGCTACTAAAAGTGTGGAAACACAATTTAAGGAATCGTTCAGAATAAACAGAATTTACTGGACTCTTCGTGAATGTTCCAATATCAACAAAAAGCAGCAGTTCCACACAACAGAGATGAATAAAATTCTTTATTAATAGTGGTAAGCACTTTCACGGACAACAGTCTGCTTCATCAGACCAAATAGAAAAACTTGTTAAACACCTGTTTAAATAGTTAATTCAAAAACATGTGACCAATCTAACTACTCATGTCTAATGCCTTAAAGATACCACAGAATTAAAACTTAAATAGAAATCAATTGCATCTCTCTAAGTAACAAATTATCAAAGGATGCCAAAAAATGCATAAAAATCCATATATATATATATATATCTCATAAAAATGTGTGTATTGTATAAACATAGATAAATAAAAATACAGTATATAATATAATTATCACTATAAATGTAAATACATCAATTCATATAACAGTATACAATAGATGAAAATGTCTAAAAAATATATATGTTATATATGTATATATATTTTTGTTGTTAATATATCTAATAATAACTATTCACATAAACTAATTAATGTTACTTAATGTTTAAGTGGTCTGGCTCTAATGAAAGGTTTCAATGAAACCTTGGTATTTAAACCTGGTGTCCTATCTGCTTTTATACACAGAATCCATCTTTGTTCCACTGCTTCAGTTCGATTTCTTATATTACCTCCCCTCTTGCTAGTTTTAACCTCTTCCAGTACCATAAACTTAAACTTATGTTTCAAATCATTCTCTACTACGTGTGTGGCTAAAGCACTACTTTCTTTCTTATTCCTGATGTCAGGTATATGTTCCAAAATCCTATCCTTGAAGGGACGATTGGTTTTCCCAACATAATAACAGTAACATTCAGTACAATAAGAAAAATAGACCACATTCTTTGTCTGGCAATCGGCATAACAGGAAAAATCTAACCTAAATCCTAAATGTGGGTGGATAAAATGTGTCCCTACATATATGTGAGTACAAGCCATACATCACTTGCAGGTATAAGTACCAATTCTGTCCGACTGCATATTGTCCAAAACATTGTAGGACTTATACTTTTCAAAGTCTTGTTGTTCCTGAAAGTGAAATGCGGAAACCGATCAATTACATCCTCCAATTCCTGTATGGTAGATACTATCCCCCAATTTTGCTTGATAATATCACAAACTAAATGAACATCACTGGCATAAGTCAATGCCATTCTTAGCTTATTGTCAGTGGTAGGAAAGCTTGTACATGTGTTGGATGTTTGTGTAGCTTTGTAGTTCATAGGTTCATAGGTTCATAGGTTCATAGGTTCATACTAGGCTATCTGACCAAGGGCATTTATAAGCCTAGCCCATAGTAATGTGGCTTTCGCCACCCCTTTAGTTTGAGTAAAAACTATGAGTAATGTGGCTTTCGCCACCCCTTTAGTTTGAGTAAAAACTATGCCTATTATTTTGCTGTGCCTCTGTCAAGCAGTGACACTGAAGTAATCCCTGGGGTATATCTGCGATCTCCCATCCATTGGTCAAGATTTCTCTTGAACAGGGCCAGCGAGGTGCTCTGCCTCACATGTACCGGGATTTTGTTCCACAGCATAGGGAGTCTCTGGGTGATGAATCTGTCCCTCCAGCACATTCTATTTATAACTGTGTCAAGGTTTAAGTCTCCCGCCTTGTGGTTCTGAGGGATCTAGATTTTTTGAGGTGAAGCATATTCATCAAATCTGGGTTTGATATGGCCTTATATGTCAGGCACAGGTCACCTATGAGCAAGCGGTATGAGACTGAATAGAGCTGGAGTTCTTTCAGTCGGGCAGCATAAGACATATTTTTGAGACCCTTTATCCTTTTGGTGAGGAACTTTTGGGGCCTTTCAAGCTGCAGCAGGTGTCGGGTCAGATACATTCCAAACGGGGCATTGTACTCAATCATAGGTCTAATGAGTGATGAGTACATGGGGACGATGACCTCCCTTGATCTGGATGTGAATCCCTTCATGATCAGGTGGGCAATGTAGAAGGTTTTCCTAACTACTTTAGCAACATGAGTGTCAAACGAAAGGCTACTGTCAACCTGGGTCCCCAGATCCCTGATGACTTCTTCTGTGCTCAGTGGATTGCCACCTATATGGTAGCTAGGGGTAACCTTGTTTTTCCCGAAGGGTATGACTATGCATTTCTTGGCGTTTAACTTTAGGCCATGGCTCTGGCACCAGTTATCCATTTCTGTGAGGCCCTTCTGAAGGATATCTGTGTCAGATGTGTTTTCGACTATGGCTCCCAGTTTGCAGTCATCTGCAAACTTTGTCAGCCATAACCCTCCTGTGTTTGCTTGTACTTCAGAAAAGTAGATGCCGAACAAGAGTGGACCCAGGACTGAGCCCTGTGGGACACCACTTGTGACAGGCTTTGAGTCTGACATGGCTCCAGCAACTCTGACCCTGTGGGTTCTGTCACTTAGCCAGTTTGCAACCCATCTTGTGATGTATGGGTTTACTTTCAAGCTGATGAGTTTTTCGATGATACCTGAGTGGGGTATTGTGTTGAAGGCCTTTGCAGGTCGAGATAGGCTGTATGGACTGCCTTTCCCTCATCAATGGCCTTGGTGACTGTCTCGAAAAAGTCAACCAAGTTTAAGAGGCAGGATCTGCCTTTGACAAAGCCAAACTGGGTTTGATCCAAAGTCTGCAAGTTCCCTATGTCTTTATTTATGAGTTCCATTATGATCCTCTCCATGGCTTTGTAGATAAGGCTTGTCAAGCTAATGGGGCGGTAATTTCCAGGGTCAGTGGAGGCACCGCCCTTATGAAGTGGGACCACAGTCGCCGTGCGCCACTCCTTGGGTACGTATCCTGAGGTGAGGCTAAGATTGAACAGCTATCCTAACTGTGGGTTTAATTCCTCATTGAGTTCGTGAAGCACACAGCCGGGGACACCATCCGGTCCCATGGATGCTGTGTTTTTTGCCTTAGTGAGAGCAGTTCTCACCTGGGCGTTGGAGGTGTTTGAGGGGCTACAATCCTCTGGTATAGATATCTCTCCTTTGGGGGAGAAGTTTGCACTGAACCTGTCAGCCAGTATGTTGGCAATGTGTGTAGGTTCAGTAATTTTCACATCATTTTGAACTAATTCTGAGCATATCTGGGAGTTTCCTCCTAGGTTTCTAACATAGCTAAAGAAGGCCTTATGATTGTCTTTTGAGTCCTTGGTGATTTTTCTCTCAAAATTTGCCTTGGATGATTTTATGAGGGCTCTTAGTTTTTTACTTATGATGATCAAAGGTGTCTTATCCTTCAAGGATTTTGCTCTATCTTGTAGTAGCTTCCTCCTTTTGTTGTAGAGCTTGTTTATGGCTGGGGTCCACCAGACTGGACGCTTGCCTTTGGTACAGAGAGTCTTAGTTTTGTTTGGGATTGCCTGATCCATGCAGTCCTGTAGGTGCTGGTAGAAGGTATTTGTAAGTGATTCAGTGGTTTGAGTAATGTTTACCACTGGCTCAGGGGCCTTAAAGGAGACCACACTAGTTTTTAGAAGTGTGAAGTCGGCTTTTGAGAAGTTTTTCACTGTGGTCTTTTTGTTTCAGGTGGGGGCGGGATGAGGACCTCCAGTGAGATTAGTTTATGATCTGATCTCACCAGTGAGGGGTATACTTCCGGTGTTGAACATTTTGATCCCATGTTCGTGATGATGAGATCAAGTATGTTTTCTCCTCTTGTGGGGATGGTGACTAGTTGTTCCATGGCATTTGAGTTTATGAACTCCAGGAATCTTTGGGTTAGAGTGTTTGGGCTTGAGTAGTGTTCCCAGTCTATATTAGGGTAGTTGAAGTCACCTAGTATGATGGTGTTTGGAGATACATTTATCCCCTCCAATGTTTTCAGGAAGGCCATATGAAGTTCCTGAGTTTGAGAGGGTGGCCTGTAACATGCTACAAATTGCAGAGCAGTCTTGCCTATGGTTAATTGCACCTGGATGGTCTCCGATGCATCGTGCGTTGCCACCAACCTTGAGGTGTGGGTGTCCTTTATGAATATGGACACCCCCCTCCTTTCTTGGTGTTGTCTGGATTTTGGGGCCGGAACGCATGATATGAGGTGAAACCTGTTAGTGCTGGGGTGCTCTCAGGAGCCTTGAACCAGGTTTCTGTCACAGCACAGACATCGATGTTCTCCATATTGAGAAGGGCCTCGAGTGCGTGCATCTTGAGATTGAGACTTCTGGCATTGAGCAGCATTACCCTTAGTTTTTTCCTTTTGGTGTTCTAGGGTGGTAGGTTTAGAATTTGAGCCTTGCCTAAAAAGGCACTATGGGGTGGCAAGAGCCTTTGCCAATATCCGAAGCCCAGGTGTGACAGGTGCAAGCCGTCCCTTGAGCAGCATGGCTTGTCCAGCATGTCATCCCAGGCAGACAGACATTGGATTCCCTTTGAATGACACCAGAATTTAAGCCAATTATTAAAGCTGATCATCTTATCTCTGTATTGTGGCATCATTCTAGGTGAAGGTAGGATACTGCTCAAGGTCAGGGTCATACCTGCCTGGGCTACATAATCAGAGAGCTCCTCGATGTCCCTTTTCATGTAGTCCAAGGATGTACGTCTCAGGTCGTTTACACCAGTGTGGACAATGACTGAGTCGTACTTGTACCTGCTGTTGAGAGACCTGAGTGCTTGCGTTATGTGGCGGATTCTAGCGCCCGACAGGCAGCTTACTGTGACCTTCTCCTTACTCAGTCTGGTGAGCGGGACGTCAGTGTGTCTGACTATGGAGTCACCAATGACAAGTGTGTCTGGCATTGTGTTTGGCCTTAAGGGCTGTGACTGTTTGACACTCTGACTGTGTGGTCTATGTGTTGCATGTGTTGGGTCCTGAGGTGGTAGTTGTTTGGGTGTCTGCTTTGGTGGCCTCTGCTGTTTTGGTAGATTTTTGATCAGAGCCTCCGAGTATGTCTTTGTGTGATTATGTGTATGATTTGAAGTTGTGATGGTACTATGTGTGACTGGGTATGTATTGTGTGTGGTTACCTTCTCCTCCTGTCTGGTCTTGCCAGTCCTATGTTGAGAGAGCTCAGCCTCCAATTTGGCCGTATAGTTGCATCTCTCGCATGTATTTGTGTTTTGTGGGAGAAGGAGAGGATTGTCTGTGTACATGAGGCAATTGTAACATTGCCTCAATATTTCCAGGTTCACTAGTTGAGCAGGAGAGGACACTAGCAACTGATCCCTCGACATATTAGAAGTAATAGATAAAGAGACTTTCAAAGGACTATGGGGGATGTGGGTTTTAGGCTGGTGGGGTATTATCTATAATAAGAGTGCTTTATCAAGGTGCAAGTACTCTAGGAGTAAGTGCTAGGCTTTACAGATAGAGAATAGTCTACTTGGGAATCAAGTAGAGATGAACTTTTCAGTTATAGGATACACTGGTTAGATCAGCAGTACAGCTCATGGAAGGTAGTTTTAAGGGAAAATTTGAAGAGTGGAATTTAGATGGCCCGAATAGTTTAACCTTGTTTAACCGCCGCTGGTCTTGTGTGCAACACTGGCAACTCCGCGCTATTCCTCGCTAAATCGCGCTAACGCGCGTTTAGCGTGTTTTATATCAGGGGGCTGAAAAAAGCTAGGAACTGGCCCAAAACGACCAATAGACTACAAGTAACTGGCTGAAACCTCACAAAACTGGACCAACAGGCAGCTCAATGCTTCCCACTCCCACTGGTAAGCAAGGGAACTTCCTCTCTTCCAAATTTGGCAAAGAATCAGTAACAGGAACTACAAACAAAGTCCAGGGATCAGCAACTCTGAAACTGGACTACTCTAGCTCAGTAAGGCGGGAAAAACAAGAGATATTTTTTATTTATTTATTTTTTTTTCAGAAACAAGGAGAAACAGATACAGTAGACACCTTTAAATGCTATAAATCGGCTATCACAGCCTATCCTTTATCACTAAATAAATTCTATGCGCCTTATAGCCTCTGTCTATAAATTCTTGTTTCAATGTCTGTAGGGCTGCAACTAAAGAGTGTTCATCATTATGTATCCGCATAATACGATAAACCTGACCCTTCAGTACTTTGTCTTTAACATGCCTGGGATGCATACTACTGTGGTGTAAGATATTGTTTTTCCTTACATGTTTTCTAAAAAGACTTATGGAAACTGTCTTAGTGGGTGACACTTTAACCTTCACATCCAAAAAATCTATTTCTCTTTCAGAATATTTGGAAGTGAATTTCAGAAAACTCATGACTAAAAAATTCATTTAGTTTCTCCTCACTATCTCGCCACACAAGGAAAATATTATCCACAAAATGCTTGTACCAGTGGATGGATCCACAGTAGTCATTGTTGTTAAGCACATAATTCTCTTCCCATTGAACCAAGGAAAGATTGGCGTAGCTGTTTGCACAAGCTGTGCCCATCGCTACGCCAACCTTCTGAATATAATAGTCTTCCCCAAATAAAAAAAACATTATTCTCCAGTATGATTTCAAGAAGGGCACACAGTAGTCTAATCTTGTTTCCCTCCACATTTTTGCTTCTTAATAGATCCCTAATACACTCAATCCCCCAATCATTGGGGATGACAGTGAACAAAGATTCTATATCCAGAGTCACCAAGAAGCAGGGACATGACACAGATTCTAAGTATCTATTCAGATCACTCAAAAAATTCTTTGGTATCTTTTAATACTGTTTTACAGTCTCGCAAATATATGTGGAGATTCTTCTCAACAAAAATGGAGAGCGTTTCTGTGGCCCAACCCCTACTAGAAACTATGGGCCGCATAGGTGGAGTCAGCAGGTGTTTGTCCACTTCGGGTAACCCATATAATATCGGCACTACGGGAAATTCTACATTCAAATAATCAAATAAAGACTCAGATATCATTCCTGTCTGCAATAGGTCAAAGACTAAAAACTGCACTCTTTCTGTCACTCTTTTCAACCCTAAAGGTGTCAAATAGGCATAAGTCTCCAAATTACTAAGTAATAATCGCATGTTACTCAAATAAAGCATTTTATCTAGGACCACTATCCCTCCCCCCCTTATTGGCTGGCCTTATTTCAATGCTGTTCAAACTTTTCAATTCCTGCAATGCTAATTTCTCATTATAAGACATATTAAAATGAGTATATGTCATATTATTCTCAAACCTGTCCCTCAGTTGTGTTTGACAAACATTTATGAACAAATCAATCACAGGATTAGAGGGTGGTATAAACACACTAGGTTCTTTGAAAATACATTGCTCATTTGAAACCCCATTAAACAAAGTTTTAAGGGTCAAGTTTCTACCAAACAAATGTAAGTCTTGTAGAACATTGACTAAGACAGCAGCCAATTTTGAACCGGTTGTCAGACCTAAACAAAGTGCTGCTCAACGGATAGATGTACCTTTGAATGTTGCGAGCTCAACCAGCAGTAGTTCTATAGCAGAGAACCATTTTTTACTAAAACATCCCCTTCCAATAAGAGGGCCATCCAGGAACAAGGTAACCAGTGCAAAATGTAGAATATGAATGGCCAAAGTATGTGTTTAAGGAGATTGAGTATGTGAAAATCTGTATGCATTGAGATGAACTTTGTACTACGAACTCTGAGTAAACTGTGAATAGTGAAAAAGTACTGAAAAACAGGAGCCTGTTTGAAAGCAGGAAATGTGCCTTATATGGAAGTGTATACGATTTTCTTTCTCTGCCTAGAGATGTAGTAATGTGAACTGCTTTAAGCCTATGGGTAAACCACTGATTGGTTAATTGTCTTTTGTACTATTTTAATTGGTCTAGTTTATAATTTTGTACTGTCAGCAGTATCACCAGCATATAAGCTTATGCATTCCTCTGTTCGGGGAGTCTCCCTGGTGCTTTCCATGAGGCTCCCACATGTGTGTAATAAATACCACTGAAAGAGAGGAAGGAGTGTCTTGTCTTCATTTAAGGTAAAATGTTAAATGCAACAATTGGTGCCGTTTACTCGGATTTGAATTGACAACAGCTGTGGCAGTTGGGGATTGAATGAAATACTGCTAGTAAAAGGGCTCATTACAGAATTTTCTGTTCTGGCAGTGTTTCTTTCATTTCCTGTACTTGCCTGCTTTAAAAATCTGGGCTTGATAATCTTATAGAAATGTAATAATTCCTCTCATTCACTTGTATTGAGGTAAGTGGCATGCATTTTTTTCATCTCTGCTATTGATTGTGCAGTATGAGAGTGGGTTAAAACGAAACACTGGCGACATAAGAGTGAAAGGAGATATGAGAGTGGGGAAAACGAAGTTTACAAAACGTCATAGCTACATCTGTAAAATACAGTATAGCTTATTGTGTGAAAATGGGAGTGAGTGTGGGAACCATAAAAGAGCCAGAAGAGGTACACCAGCTGGTTATATGTATTTTCGTGTGTCCCGGGACAGTTGTATGTTTATAAGTCAGTGGGTCGCCCTCACTGAGGGTAATGGTAAACTCGCCTTTCCAGAAAATGGTCATTTTAATAAAAATATTTTGCTTAATCTCCAAGGAAAGTTAAAGAAAAAAGGGAGAAGAATACCAGAGTTGTGCTGGGCAGCATTTAATGATTGGATGACAGAGGCAAAAGAAAGAGAAAAAGATTTGGTTATTAGTAGTTTAAAAGATAATCAGCAGAAATTAAAAGAGCAATTGAGGGAATTACAACAAACTGCTAGTAATTTAGATACAGTAAACGGTAAATGCTTGAAGGACCCACCCTTTAAAGGGGCTTTATCCTGTGAAGGAATTAGCTAAATTGCAGATAACTGAATCATCAGAAGACGATACTGCCTGGCTCCCCCCACCACTGACTGCACCACCGATTGCACCCCCACAGTATCAGCCCCCCCTCGCTCAACAAGGAGCGGAAGCACAGCAGCCAGATTCCACCACTAAAGATTCCAACCCTAGAGAAAGAGAACAAGCTGCAGACAGTCACTGTAGTGAATCTGATCCAGACACAAGTGATAGACAAAAGGGACCAAAAACTCGTAGTAAGAGTCATAAAGAAGCAAAAGCTGTAATGTATTTTTGAGCTAAACCCTATTATAAAGGTAAAGGGAAGCAACATTTACACCAATGAAGGCATTTTGGGCAGTTCCCCGCTATAACTGACAGTGGGGATGGGTATTTTGGGCCAGATAAATTTAATCCAGATTCAGGATTGGAGTTGTCAGATAACTTATATGGAAGTGTATATGATTTTCTTTCTCTGACGACGACAGATTGTTACCTTTGAGGGAGGTACCTAACTCAGCCCATGCTAGAAGTGCACAGGAACCACCGACCTTTGTAGTACCTAGGGCGTGGTCGGCGGTTGATTTTCAAGCCATTACCAAATCGTTACCGCTTATTCGTACTAATCCAGCTAAGTTCCAGCGTGTGCTGGTGGGACATATTTGTTTACAAAATCCTACGATAAAAGAAGTCAGGGCAGTTCTTCAGTACGCCATACCGGCTGATCTGATGAAACGGATTTGGGACCAAGTTAATGTCCCTACTCCGATTCCAAAACATGATGCACAAGGAGATAATGGGTTTGAAGTGATCAGACAGTGTATAGTAAGTAGATGCTATCACAGTAATAGTTCCACCCACACCCAACTGGTCCAAAATCAAGTCAGTTCTTCAAAAAGAAGACGAACCTGTGGATGAGTATTTAAATTGTCTCACTGAAGCCTTTGAGGCCTATTCTGGTTACCCAGAACCCACCGAGGGGCCGGCACAGAGTGGATTGTCGGCTGCTTTCGTAGATGGATTACGCCCACAAGTACGGGATAATTAAAGGAAGTATGTTTAAACTGGCCTAGTCTTGAATTGCATGAATTAGTTACACAAGTGCAATACCTCTCTGACCACTTAGCACAGGAAAAAAAGGACTTACAAGAGAAATTGGTTAAAGCGCAGATTGAGATGTGCACTGCCTTTGGGCAGCATGGACGGGGAGGCCGAGGACGGGGAAGAGGGAGAGGTGGACACCAAGGGGCTGGAAACCAAAACAGACAAAACTGGCAGGAAAATCGGTCAGCCCCACCCCAAAGTTATAATAATCAGACGGAGTGTTTCAATTGTGGCCAAGTAGGCCACTGGAGAAATGAATGTCCGTATCTGGCTGAGCAACCTGCCCCACCCACTGATACGTCACCTCAGTGGAATTCTAATTGGACTCCATCCAATCGGCAGCCATCACAATGAAGGTTCCCTGAACAAAGGAAACAGCAGTTATGCCCTTTCATCCCTGTGGATCAGGATGGACCACATGTAATGTTACTTGTCAAAAATAAACCAAACCCCTTTTGATTGACACTGGAGCATCCAAATCTATGTTAGCTGGTGAAACAGCAATAAATGTCCCCCTTTCCAATAACGTAACTAGAGGGGTAGGTGTCTCTGGTATTCCTATTGAATATTCTGAAACTATCCCAGTCCCAGTAACTTTGGGACCTTTACAAGACAATCATGCATTTTTAGTAGGACCCTCAGCACCTTTAAATTTATTGGGAAGAGATTTGCTCTGTACGATGGGAGCAACCATCTTCTGTACCGCTGAAGGAGTATATTTACAAGTACCTTCAGATAAACAAGATAGTATTTTGGCTATTTTAGATGAAAACATCACTCTGCAAACAATGTGTATGCAGTCTGACCTCGATAAGAATAAGCATTTAAATTCATTACCCTCTCATCTATGGACCACTCATGATAATGGTGGTGGATTTCTAATTTCAGCCACCCCTGTAAAAATAACCTTAAAACCCGGAGCAAATTTACCTCGGGTACCACAGTACCCTTTGACAGTAGAGGCCACATCTGGTATTGCCCCCGTCATTTCTGCCCTGGTACAACAAGGAATTATAGTACCCATGACAAGTCCATGTAATACTCCAATTCTACTGGTAAAGAAATCTGGTAAACAAGCTTACAGATTTGTGCAAGACTTGTGAGAAGACAATAAAGCTGTCTTACCTGTTTTTCCAATCATACCAAACCCAGCTACAATTTTAAGCTGTATCCCACCTACAGCATGTTGTTTCATGGTTATAGATATTTTATCAGCTTTCTTCTCTATCCCAGTACATGCAGATAGTCAGTATTTGTTTGCATTCACTTATAAAGGCCAACAGTATACTTGGACCTGACTACCCCAAGGGTACATAGAATCTCCATCCCTATTCTCTAGAGGGATGCACAGACAACTGCAGGATTTACAATTACCACCACGTTCAGTATTGGTTCAATATGTACATGATATTCTTATAGCTTCACAAGATACAGTCTTGTATAGAGGACTCACTTCTAGTTTTAAGGTTTTTAGCTGAACGAGGTTTTAAGGTAAATAAATCTAAACTGCAGTTTGGTCAAGAAAAAGTACAATACCTGGGTCACATCATTTCTATGGGTTCACGTCAAATACTTCCAGGTAGAATTACCTCCATTCAGACTGCCCCCGTCCTGTAACTCAGAGACAACTCAGGGGATTCCTCAGCCTAGCAGGTTATTGTAGACAGTGGGTGCCCAATTTTTCAGAAATTTCGGCCCATCTATTACAGCTTCTAAAAAAGGAGGTCACAGACCCTCTGCCTTGGTCCCCTGAACATGAAAACGCCTTTCAGGCTATTAAAACAACATTGATAAACCCACCTGTCCTGGGGCTCCCAGATTATTCTAAACCCTTTGTTTTCTTCTGTTGTGAAAGAAATAAAACTGCCCTGGGCCTGCTGGCGCAAGCGCGCACGGGAGGCTATCGACCTATAGCTTATTACAGCACTAAGACCCTGTTGCTTCTGGCTATCCACCCTGTTTATGAGCAGTGGCAGCTGCTGCTGTTTTGATTGATATGGCAGCACCATTGACATTAGGACATGACACTATACTAGCAGTAACTCATGCGGTGCAACCATTACTTTTAAAAACAAAAACACAATATCTTTCTAATGCTCGCCTCACTAAATATGAGTTAAGTTTATTAAGTAATCCCGCTGTTCAAATTACACGTTGCCCACCACTAAACCCTGCTTCATTGATTCCAACTAGTGACGAGGGTGAACCACATGACTGTGTGCTTGTAGTTAATACTGTTCTTTCTCCTAGATTAGATTTGCAAGATGTTCCTTTGCTTAATCCTGATTTAGTTCTTTTTGTAGATGGATCCTGTTTACGAAATAATCTTGGCGAACTCCAGGCTGCATGATCAGTCTGCTCGCCATCTGAGGTTTTAAAAACTGGACAATTACCACCTGGCACTTCTGCACAAGCCGTGGAATTAGTGGCACTTTCGCATGCATGTAAAATGGCCAAAGACAGATCTGTTACTATTTACACTGATTCACATTATGCCCATGGTGTTGTTCATGATTTTGGTACCCTATGGAAGGAAAGGGGCACAAAAATTACCTGTATGTTGATCACCTCTTACAGGATTTATTATTACCTTCCAAAATTGCTGTTGTCAAGTGTGCAGCTCACCAGTCTAATGACTCCCTAGTAGCTAAGGGAAATAATTTGGCTGACTGGGCTGCCAAGCAGGCTGCTCTTTTACATACTATTCAGGGACAATTTCTGCAGCCTATCTTACAAACGGTTACTTTTGACACTACTGTTTTGAAAGCTTTACAAAGTGAAGCATCGGAATCAGAAAAAAAACCATGGCTGGCCTACAGTTGTTTCCAATGCTCTGATTCAATTTGGCAGCATCCTGATGGCAGACTAATTTGCCCTATATCTATGTTAAATTCTCTCATAAAAGCATATCATTTGCCAGCTCATGTAGGAGTACAAGCATTAATCAAACAAATCCAGAAGGATTGGTTTGCCCCAGGACTTTCTGCTTCTGTGCAATGTTTTTGAGCACGTGCTCCATTTGTTTACAGCATAACATTTCAAAGGGCACCCTGGCTCCCGCTCAACCAGTGCCAAAACTAATGGGACCATTTTGTGCTTTACAGTGGGACTTTATTGAACTCCCACTTGTGCTCGGTTTAAATATGTTTTGACTATTGTTGATATTTTTTCAGGGTGGTTGGAAGCCTACCCATGTGCTAAAAATGATGCTATTTCAGTTGCAAAAAAATTATGTTATGAATTGATACCTCGTTTTGGTGTTCCTTGTCAAATATACTCTGACAGTGGAACGCATTTTACTGCTAAGTTAGTTGAATCATTGTGTACCATTCTAGGCATTACTTTGAAATTTCATTGTCCATATAGACCACAGCCATCAGGTATTATTGAATGTATGAATCAGACATTAAAAACTAGACTTGCTAAAGTCACTTCAGAAACAGGCTTAACTTGAGTGCAACCAATGTAACTGAAAATGTCTTGACTTGTAAATAAAAAACAAACCAGCTGTTATTCTGATGATGCCCAACTACTATTACGGGTGAAAGCGCTTAGTGACAGTACTTTTTATTGTTTTTACTTGCTGTTGTCTTGAGTGTATGGTCCATTAAATTTTCAAGTTTTCCTGGAGCTGGTTTGGTTTTTATTAACTTGGGTGCAAGCCTTACCACTAGCCTTACTTTCTATGCGGTCACAACCGCATCCTACTAAGGGTCTTTCTCCACATGAAATTCTCATGGGTTGTCCTTTGTGTATGCCCATGACACCACCACCACCTTTTTCTGAATATGATGCATTTAATAATGATATTCTTTTGTACTGCAAATCTCTTGTTTCTTTCCTACAGTTTCACCACCGACAAGTAGCAGCCACTCAACACCTTCCAGATCCTTTCCTGTCATCTGCCCTACAACCAAGGGATTGGGTTTACGTTAAGCGCTTCTCTAGAAAAACAGTGCTCCAGCCATGCTGGAAAGGACCCTTCCTGGTTCTTCTGACAATGTCATCTGCTGTGCGACTGCAAGGATCTCCAACCTGGATCCACATTTCACACGTCAAAAAAGTTGTGCCGTCTGAAGATCAACAGCCTTTACCTTTTTCTACTCCAGATTCTCCTCCCATTGCTACTCGTACCCGCAGTAGAACTGTTCCAGTACCTGACAATGCCTAACATTTATCCTTTTGGAAAAATCCAAATTTCTGACAATACGCAGACTCAACCACCATTTCCATAAAAATATTGGACAGTCATTTTGGTGGTCATTCTTGTTATACTGTTATTTTTGATGTGGCCATTTTTATTTTCTGCTCTATCGACACATCACACCAAGCGAGCTATTTGGCACCCACTTTTCAACACCTATCAAGCCATCAAATATGTTTATGCATCTACATTTAACGTCTCTAACTGTTGGATCTGCACTTCCATTCCCTCCGTACATGGGGGATTGTCACTGGCTGCGGCTCCACTAAGTATCATTGATACATGAACTAGCTTACTCAACAACACTGCTAACATTACATCCAGTAAATCTATTGCATTACAACTTTCTCTCCGTCGCAATGGCACTCTGTGTTTCCGACAAAATTACTCAAGTCAACATCATTGGACTCGAAAAATGGGACAAAGTATCTGCAACATGATAATCCAATACCAGTGCAATTATACAGAAGGAAAATGCATAGCCTCAGGCTGTCAAGTTTCTTTTGATGCCATTCAGCTGACATTGAGAAATGCCTCATTACTTGGTTCTCATAACATTGTATTTCTTGCCATATTCCATGGCATAACTACGGGCAGTGACCATTCTTCAAACGTTACCACCCTGGTGGAGGACTGTTATTTTATATGCAGAAGAAAGGCCTATAAATGGCTACTGGAAAACTGGTCTGGTAGCTGTTTCTTAGGTTATTTAGTCCCAGCCATCTGACATACATCTACCTCACATCAAGGAAAAATTCAGAACATTCAAGAGGTTAAAAAGCCTGCCAATCTGTTAGGCCAAATTGATGCGTCATGGATTTATCATCATGACTTAGCTCATGCTGGCACCAAAGGACTATCTCATATGGACTTGGGTGATGATGTCATATCGTGGGCTGGTATAATTCCAGCATACGGAGCAACAAAATCAATCTGGGAACTGAGAAAACTGTCTAAATGGCTTGAAGTATTAAGCAATGTCACATTTTCTGCTTTAGAACTAGTGACTGATGAACTGACTGCTATGAGAGCTGTAGTCCTCCAAAACCGTATGGCTCTCGATTTCACCCTAGTGGTGAAAGGCGGAACTTGCAATTTAATCCAGGAGGAGTGCTGTACATTTATTCCTGACAATCAGCATGAAATTGAAAGTCATCTCAAACTCATTCAGAGAGTCTCCGAACTCTCTAAGGCCAAGGAGGCCGATAACTCAATGTGGGCATGGTTAACCAACCTGTTCTCAGGTTGGGGAGGTGGACTTTTGAAGTTAATTTTATTAATCGCAGTATTAGCTCTGATTGCTTTTCTTGTTGTGTTTTTAATCAAAGCATTAATTTTGAAATTAATGTCTTTTAACACTACTAAAAAGGTGCCAAAGTTTTATATGCCTGCAGTTATGAATATGGATGATGAAATAAAAATATGTGACAATGATGAAGGAACTAGCCACATGGTTATGTTAGACTTCGGGCGAATGTATGATAGACTAAATGGTGATGCTTACACAGCATCAAATGGGGGATTGTAGAATATGAATGGCCAAAGTATGTGTTTAAGGAGATTGAGTATGTGAAAATCTGTATGCATTGAGATGAACTTTGTACTACGAACTCTGAGTAAACTGTGAATAGTGAAAAAGTACTGAAAAACAGGAGCCTGTTTGAAAGCAGGAAATGTGCCTTATATGGAAGTGTATCTGATTTTCTTTCTCTGCCTAGAGATGTAGTAATGTGAACTGCTTTAAGCCTATGGGTAAACCACTGATTGGTTAATTGTCTTTTGTACTATTTTAATTGGTCTAGTTTATATTTTTGTACTGTCAGCAGTATCACCAGCATATAAGCTTATGCATTCCTTTGTATAGGGAGTCTCCCTGGTACTTTCCATGAGGCTCCCACATGTGTGTAATAAATACCACTGAAAGAGAGGAAGAAGTGTCTTGTCTTCATTTAAGGTAAAATGTTACATGCAACAGAAAGGACGACGGAGGCACAGTTTAGAAGATGACAAGAGAGTGGTCAAATGCACCAGACAGGTTTAGTTTTTAATAAATCTTCTTATTCACTGTCTGAGACCCATATCAATTTATTGAACAGAGGGTTAACGTTTGTACCCACTCAAAAGACTGTCTTAGTCAATGTTCTGCAAGACTTCATTTGTTTGGACAATGTACTGAAGGGTCAGGTTTATCGTATTATGTGGATACATAATGATGAACACTCTTTAGTTGCAGCCCTACAGACATTGAAACAAGAATTTATAGACAGAGGCTATAAGGCACATAGAATTGATTTAGTGATAAAGGAAGCCTGGAAAGAGAGGGAGGGCAGATGTAAACCCTACTGTTCTAATAACTACAGAGCTACACAAACATTCAACACATGTACAAGCATTTCTACCACTGACAATAAGCTAAGAATGGTATTGACTTATGCCAGTGATGTTCACTTAGTTTGTGATATTATCAAGCAAAATTGGGGGATATTATCTACCATACAGGAATTGGAGGGTGTAATTGATCGGTTTCTGCATTTCACTTTCAGGAACAACAAGACTTTGAAAAGTCATTTATGTTATAAGTCCCACAATGTTTTGGACAACATGCAATCAGATAGAATTGGTACTTATAACTGCAGGCGATGTATGGCTTGTACTCACATATATGTAAGGACACATTTTATCCATCCACATTTAGGCTTTAGGTTAGATTTTTCTTGTTATGCCGATTGCCAGACAAAGAATGTGGTCTATTTTTCTTATTGTACTGAATGTTACTGTTATTATGTTGGGAAAACCAATCGTCCCTTCAAGGATAGGATGTTGGAACATATACCTGACATCAGGAATAAGAAAGAAAGTAGTGCTTTAGCCAAACACGTAGTAGAGAATGATTTGTCACATAAGTTTAAGTTTATGGTGCTGGAAGAGATTAAAGCTAGCAAGAGGGGAGGTAATATAAGAAATTGAACTGAAGCAGCGGAATAAATATGGATTCTGTGTATAAAAGCAGATAGGACACCAGGTTTAAATACCAAGGTTTCATTGAAACCTTTCCTTAGAGCCAGACCACTTAAACATTAAGTAACATTAATTTGTTTATGTGAATAATTGTTATTAGATATATTAACAACAAAAATATATATACATATATAACATATATATTTTTTAGACATATTCATCTATTGTATACTGTTATATGAATTGATGTATTTACATTTATAGTGATAATTATATTATATACTGTATTTTTATTTATCTATGTTTATACAATACACACATTTTTATGATATATATATATATATATATATATATATATATATATATATATATATATATGGATTTTTATGCATTTTTGGCATCTTTTGATAATTTGTTACTTAGAGAGATCAATTGATTTCTATTTAAGTTTTAATCCTGTGGTATCTTTAAGGCATTAGACATGAGTAGTTAGATTGGTCACATGTTTTTGAATTAACTATTTAAACAGGTGTTTAACAAGTTTTTCTGTTTGGTCTGATAAAGTGGACTGTTGTCTGTGAAAGCCCTTACTACTGTTAATAAAGAATTTTATTCAGCTCTGTTGTGTGGAACTGCTGCTTTTTGTCAATATTGGATAATTCTATTTGTGTTCCTGCATGTACGTGGAAGATTTATCTTCCTGAATGTTGCCTGTAAAATAAAAGGTTTTGTCATTTCTCTTATGGTATAAATCAAATATTCTACATTTTAAGAACATAATAGATAGCAATTATAATTTTAAACGAACATTTTTTTCTTATATTTGCCATAGCTTATACACCAGACTGTCTAGATTCTTTTGATACAAATAATATGTGGAACCACAAAGACAATAATTTAAAATTCTGCCACCAGTTTATAGATAATCAGAACATCCAATCAATGAACTCTGTTTTAGCCAGATTTGATATTTGTCAAGATAATTGGTTGTGTGTGTGAAGACTGGTAGAGAAGGGTGAAGGCTGCCAGCCTAGCCAGATAGAATTGTGCAGATAATTCTATCATTTGTAAATATGAATGTGAATCACAGGCTTGTTGTCTTAAATGAAAAAAATTATGTTACAAAAATGTGGCAACAGTGCTCTCTACTGACCCAGTAAAAGCATGTTGTGACCCTTTGATCTAAAGTTGGCTCCAGTCCGGCTAGATGAAGGCTTCCTGCCTATTGTTTTAAGGCTAAAGTTAATGACCAGAATTTATATGTGGAATGTCCTTTATTGCTCTAAGTGTAAAATAATGTAAATGCAGTTTCTGTCAGCCTGGGAACACCAGGAAAGTGTGAAATGATGTAATGTTTTATCAGAACTGCAGTTTCAATTTAAACAGAGAGAACCAGAAGGCATTAAGCATTTTTTTCTGGATCATCCAACTCAGCACTCTGCCTGTTGTCTTATGTAAGTTATTTTAGAAGTGTGTTTTCTTGCAGAAATAGCTAGAAATTAGAAAATATTAGACTGTGTTTTTCTGTGATGTCAGAACTGTATTATCGAATTATTTTAAGTATTTCTATGTGATCTCTGAATTCTTTTGACTAGCACTGACTGTGTAGTAGAAAGTATTGTCTTGTGGTTTTAATTATTTATTATTAAATATTTTAAAAGCTTTTAACTGTGGCTGGTTTGTGTAGAGATAATTTAAGCTCTTTAGAGTACTTGTATGCCTTTGGTAAAACTGTACAAAGCCACTCTAATAAGCATTGACTGTTTAGGCATACTACTAATTGGATAATAATATTGCACAGTAATAATTGGACACCCTTTTAAGGACCTTTGAGTAGCTGATAAATATTAGCTGGGTGGTGGCCAGTGGTGCTATCATATAGTCTGGGAGAAAGGGGCACAGCTGGAGAACCTGTCCCAGCCTTCCCCAGGAGTGTCTGTGTGGTTGTATAAACTCTTCTCAAAGTGTGTGTGTGTGTCAGCTACTTGGGCAGGGATACGAAGCACTAGTTGGACAGAGAGGGTGCTAGAAGTTTTAGTTTGCCCACTAAGCTGAGATCTGGACCCTATAGCTGTGCCAGTGGGGAGTCTTATTGGGGACCTGGAGAGCAACAGAGCGACCAGCCCCAGACTGACTGTGATCTCTGTGTGCTCTTAAGGGAAATTGCACTTTACTGTGTGTATTTGTTGTCTTTCCTCCTATATGAGACACCCTCTCTGGTGTTAGTGGTGAGGATTGAGGCTCCTTGATTGCCGGACAAGGGCACGGGTGTCACATATTAATTGGTGGCAGTTGTTGGGATATCCTCACATATTAATTGTTTGGCAGAGGTGGGATATCCACATCACATATTAATTAGATGACAAATACTAATTGTCTTGTAGTGGTGTGGGTAGAGTGAATCCTGTAGCTTGTGTACAGTGAGTTTTGAAGGTGTTTTGTACACTAAAACAGCCATGCAGCGAATACTCAGAGTTCAGATCACAATTGTTTTATTTCTTTTGTTTGCTTAGTTAGTCAGGGTGAGCAGGCAGCATGTCAGCAGAGGAGTATAGGAAGCTGACAAGGAGCCAGCTGGTGGAGACGTGCCAGGCTTGGGACTGGTGCATGGAAACCTGACTAAGGCCGACCTGATTGCAGCCTTGGTTAAAGCTGCATCAGAAAACAGCAACCAGGAGGACAATCAGACTGGCAGTGGAGATATACCCTCAGAGAATGGACAGCTCAACTTTTCTGCAGTGGACTTAAAAATCCAGCTGGAGCTAAAGAGACTTGAGTTGGAGGCCAGCCATGTGGAATTGGAAGCAGCTGAGAGACTGAGGTATCTACAGAGTGAGGAGAATGAGAAACTGCTATGCCTAGAAGCTGAGGGAAAAGAAAGGCAGAGGCAGCATGAGAAGGAGATGCTGACTGTTTGCCAGAGTCATGGAGGTAATGAGGAAGGGAGTAACTGGACCCCAGAAGCACAAAAGGTCAGTAAATTTCTTCCGCAGTTTAAAGAGGGGGATCATTTTGATAGTTTCATTCATATGTTTCAGAGGGTACATAAACAGTATGAAGTTGACCAAGGACTCTGGGTATGGTTCCTGACCCCCTTACTCCATGGTAATGCTGTAACTGTTCTGTCCAAAATGTCTGACATTGCATGTTTTGATTATACTGCTGTAAAAATAGTCTTTTAGAACTATTTAAACTAACACCTGAAATGTATAGGAAAAAGTTTCATGAGCATATATGCAAGGCAGATGAAAGTTTGTGTATATATGTTGCTGAATTGAGCACTTATTTCCATAGGTAGGTGAGTGAATGTCAAGTCACCACTTTTGAAGGGCTGGCAGACCTTTTGGTGAGGGAACAAGCCCTTAGCACTTTGCCTGAGGACATGAGGGTCTGGTTAGCTGATAGACAATGTGTTACTTCAGATGAGTTGGGGAAGAAGGGAGACCTATACCTGGCAAGCAGGGCAGCCCTGCACAGGAAGGGGACCCCCAGTACTGCTCATGGGTCTAAAGGAACCCATGGTGGGCAGCACAGACTGCCCCAACAGAATCTGCCAGTAGCAGAGGAAGCCACTAGTCCAGGTACACATCCAGGAGCTAGGGTTAAATGTTTTGAATGCAACTAGTGGGGCCATGTGGCATACAGGTGTCCATGGAGGCAAGATGGGGAACCAAAGGTGAGGGAGCCAGTAACTGGAAAAGACAAAATGCCAATAGTAGGTTGTCTTGAGACAACAGGGGTACTGAACTACCATCCTGCAGATGTCCTGATAGGGAAGGATTTGGGTGAGACAGTACCATGTGCTTATGCAGTTACATGCAGTCAGGCTAGGAGACAAGCATATGGGTCCGGTAGCCTGAGGGAGACCCAGACAGACTTCATACTTGCAGCCAGGACTGGTGAGGTGGTTACTTCAGGGAGTGAGTTATGCAGTAGCAGTGAGACTGAATGTGAGCCACAGCTGCTTGTGGGTACTGATGTTCCCTTGGACAGAGTGACTGCAAAGGTAGAGGTGAGTAGTAGTATCCAGGCTTACAGTGAGGCACCACTGTCAGAGGATGCCAGACTTCCTGTGGAAGGGAAGCTGGGAAGGGTTACAAGGAGAGAGTTGAGACAGGCTCAGCTCTCAGACCCTACATTGCAAGGCCTGAGGCAGGTAGCTAAGGAGGTACCTGATTATCAAGGAAAGGGGGAATCTGTATACTGGGACAAAGGGTTACTATACAGAGAGTGGACCCCTGAGGGAGGGCTAGAAGGTGAGAGAGTACAGCAGTTGGTAGTGCTTAGAGCCTACTGTCTGGCGATTCTAGCCATAGCCCATGATATTCCCTTTGCAGATCATATGGGCATAAAACATACAAAGAGGCGTAGTATGCAGAACTTCTATTAGCTTGGAACTTCCAGAGATGTAACAGGGTACTGCAGGACCTGTGAGCAGTGCCAAAAGGTAGGCAAGGCAGGAGACAAAGTGAGAGCTCCTTTGATGCCTTTGCCTGTGATTGAAGAGTCATTTCAGAGGGTAGCTATGGATATTGTGGGTTCTCTAAGTACCCCAAGTTCCACAGGGAAAAAGTATATCCTAGTGGTAGTGGATTATGCTACATGATACCCTGAGGCAGTGGCTTTGTCCTCCATTGAGGCAGAGAAGGTGGCAAATGATTTGTTAGAGATTTTCAGCAAGGTAGGGTTCCCAACAGAAATACTGACTGACAGAGGTGCTAGTTTCATGTCAGATCTGCTGGCTTGTCTGTGGCAGTCCTGTGGGGTGAAGCACATGAAGACCACCCCCTACCATCCCCAGACTAATGGTCTTTTTGAGAGGTTAAACTCTACAATCAAGTCCATGCTACGGGCATTTGCAGATAAGTTTAAGAGGGAGTGGGACAAATATTTGCCCCATCTGTTGTTTGCCTACAGAGAAGTTCCCCAGGAATCCACAAGTTTTTCACCCTTTGATTTGCTGTATGGGCATAAGGTGAGGGGACCTCTAGATTTAATTTGAGATGAGTGGGAAGGTGAGTGTGAGTCTCATAAGGAGTCTGTTGTGGCATACGTCCTAAACCTCAGGACATGGCTCAGGGAACTCATGGGCTTGGCCCAGGAGAACCTGGCAGAAGCCCAACAACAGAAAAAGGTGTGGTATGACAGGAATGCTCGAGCTAGAGAGTATGCTGTGGGGCAGCAGGTAATGGTTCTCATTCCTGTCAGTCACAACAAGCTGCAAGCAGCTTGAGAGGGTCCCTACAAGGTGGTAAGAAAGGTAAGTGATGTTAACTACATGGTGGAACTGCTAGGCAGATGGCAGGGGCACAAATTGTACCATGTTAACATGATGAAACCTTACCATTATAGGGAGGCCCTTGTGCTGAGCATTTGCAGTGGATTGCAAGAGGAGTCTGAGGGAGATCTGGGGACTGATCTCCTCAGTGAGGCTCAGGCTGACACCTCAGTGGAAGGGGTAGCAATATCCGAGCAGCTATCCCCTACCCAGGTTCAAGAAATCTGAGCAGTGTTGCAGGAATTTGGGGACATGTTCACTGGGAAACCAGGGTGCACCCACCTGGTGCAGCACCAGGTGGATACAGGACCCCAAAGGCCTATTAAGCAGGTCCCTTATAGAGTGCCTGAGAGAGTCAAACAGACTCTGAGGGAGGAGGTACAAGAGATGTTGGAAGTAGGGGTGATTCAAGAGTCCAACAGTCCCTGGGCCTCCCCAGTGGTGCTGGTGCCAAAGAAGGATGGGAGCACCAGGTTCTGTGTGGACTACAGGAAATTAAATAGTCACACAGAGTCAGATGCTTACCGCATGCCTAGGACAGATGAGGCCCTAGAGAAGCTGGGTGGGGTTAAGTATCTTACAACCATTGATCTTACCAAGGGTTACTGGCAGGTGCCTTTGACTCCCAGTGCTAGAGAGAAGTCAGCCTTTGTGACTTATTTTGGCTTGTATGAGTTCACAAAGATGCCCTTTGGATGACGAATGCCCCAGCAACTTTCCAGATGCTGGTAGATCATATCCTAGCAGGAGCCGCAGAGTTTGCCCTTGCTTACCAAGATGATATTGCCATCTACAGTCATTCCTGGCCAGAACACTTTCGGCATGTCAGGGAGGTGCTGGACAAACTACAGAGGGCAGGGCTGACCCTTATGCCAAGCAAATGTCAGGTGGGTATGGTGGAGGTCTCCTACCTAGGATATAGAGTGGGGAGTGGTAAGATAAGGCCAGAACCTGCCAAAGTGGAAGCTCTTCAAGCATGGCCTGCACCTGTTACTGAAAAGCAGGTGAGGGCATTTTTAGGGACACCAGGGTACTACAGAAAGTTCGTCCCCAGTTATAGTACCATAGCTGTTCCCCCCTCAGACCTGACAAGGAAGAACAGGCAAGGTAAGGTAGTGTGGACCTCAGCATGTGAACAGGCATTCCAGAAGCTTAAAGAAGCTTTGGGAGGACCCCCTGTGTTAGACAGTCCAGATTACAGGGAACCAGAGACTCCCCAGACTCTGGAATAGATTGCCCATACATGTCAAGCAGAGTGCCTCTTTGGCCCTCTTCAAAAGGAACCTTGACGATTGGATGGGAGAAAGGAAATTCACCCCGGGGATCACGTCAGTTGCCCTGCTAGACAGGGGTCCAGGGAAGTAAATAGTGTGGAAAGAAATAGCCAGGGAATTGTTATGGCTAGGCTTGTATAGGCCCTAGGGCTGATAGCCTAGTACCAACCTATGAACCTATGAACAGTAAAGAATTTGTTGTGCAGGTGGATGCTTCAAACCATGGGGTGGGGGCTGTACCTAGCCAGATTTCCTCTGAGGGGGAAGAGCACCCAGTGGTTTATCTCAGTCATAGGCTCCAACCCAGGGAGGAATGCTATGCAGCTATAGAAAAGGAATGTCTAGCCATAGTGTGGGCATTGCAGAAACTTCAGCCTTATATGTATGGAAGAAGATTCACTGTTATGACAGATCACAACCCTCTAACATGATTAAACAGACACAGTCAGCAAAATACCAAGTTGCTAAGATGGAGCCTGGGGTTGCAAGCATATGATATGTCATGCAGCACCACAGTGGGGTTAGCAATGCTAATGTACATGGGCTCTCAAGACAGGGAATGTGGTGAGGTGCACTCAGATAGACCTAACCCTCTAAAGCGGCGTTTCTCAAGGGTCACTTGAAAAACTAGCTTGAGTTCTCCGGGGGGTTGTGAAGACTGGTAGAGAAGGGTGACGGCTGCCAGCCTAGGCCTAGCCAGATAGAACTGTACAGATAATTCTATCATTTGTAAATATGAATGTGAATCACAGGCTTGTTGTCTTAAATGAAAAAAATGCTGTTACAAAAATGTGGCAATAGTGCTCTCTACTGACCCAGTAAAAGCATGTTGTGACCCTTTGATCTAAAGTCGGCTCCAGTCTGGTTAGATGAAGGCTTCCTGCCTATTGTTTTAAGGCTAAAGTTAATAACCAGAATTTACACTTGGGCCAGGGTGTGGGCGTCACAGTCAGTGGCGTAACTACGTTAGAAGAGCCCTGAGGCAAACTTTTCCTAGGCGCCCCAACACCCCCCCCCCCAGGAACCCAAGCCATCGAGATGACTGAAGCCAAAGAAATCACATATAGTAGCACAAAAAATGCTTTATAACTTCCTACTAATAGTTGTGTATACATATATGATATATATATATATATATATATATATATATATATATATATATATATATATATATATATGATATATATATATATATATATATATATATATATATATATATATATATATATATATATATATATATATATATGTATGTATGTATGTATGTATATATTTTACAATCGGAAGTTCAAATGTTCAACCATGACAATGTTAAATCCCAAATTAATGAGACCAGAAGATCGCAAGCCAGGAATGTCACAATATCAGTAATAAACAAAAATCCTTAGTAATTGACAGTCTACATTTTAAATGTAGAAAATTAGTGAGCATGTTTATAACAAGAAACAAATGTCTGGAACAATTTACAGCACAAATAAATATAGGAAGATGCATGCTAACAGCATAACAAGCACTTTTTGTAAGGTGCTGTGACTGTGCTGTGCTATGCCCCTGCTTCCCTTAACTATATATATATATATATATATATATATATATATATATATAAAACACTCCAGAGCAGTATAACTGTGAGTAAGTGTGCAACACCACAAACTGGCGATTTGCACACAGACAATTCATTTCAGTATACCGATATTTCTGCATTTGTACACAGGAGAGCTTTGATAATGATGTACTTCAATAACAAAAGGGGTCTCCCCAGCTTACAGCATGCTTCCCTGTACACAGTTCCCATTTCAAAATCTGCTGTGCTATGTAAGTCATAGATGGCCCTCCCTCAGTTCAAAGATGATGTCTAATGTAGTTGTCCAATGGGTCTTGAGGTGATACAGTAATTCAAATGCAGGTCTACAGATTTCTGAAAAAATAGTACAGATGCTTAAGTGTGGAAGATCTGCTCACCAGTAGATTTACAGTCTTTTCCTTCCTACTTTCTCTCTCTCTCTCTCTCTCTCTCTCTCTATATATATATATATATATATATATATATATCTTTCTCACTTTCTCATATTCCAGAAGTAGACACATTTCTCCAAAGCAAACTATCATTTGACAAAAGTTATAACACCAATAAGACTGGCTGATGGATAATATCGTCCACCTTAAGATAACAACATATGGTTTCTACAGGTATGTTTTAAGTGTATCTTTGTAACATTTTATCTAACCATCACAGAAGTTTTGACTTTGACCAAGCTGTGGGTACAAACATTATCCTGGGAATGTCTAGTCCAGCAGAACTGAAGCTTGAGGATTAATACTTTGGCACTAGTAAACTTGGCTTTAACTGAACACTGATTAACATGTCGATCTTCCCATTTTATATGGATCTTTTTCAGAGCTGATGGTATTAACTGTACAGGCTCTTTGCATGACGTTGGTAAGTCGGCAAGGTAGAGATGATCTCCTAAGTATAAAACTGATGAAACCTTTTAATTTATTCAATAAGAAAGACATAGCAGAAGGTGCTGGAGAGATCTGACTGGTCTTTCAAAATTTTCAAGCACTTGAGTCTCAGCCATACCAATAACAGAATTCTCTATTTTTTTTTTCATAGACAGTCATTCCATATCCAAGCTAAAGTCACGCAAATATATGTCATTGTTCCATTCATGCATTTGGTTTTCTTGGTATGTACCTTCATTCTCATCCATGCTACCTTACCAGTGGAAATGAAGAGAACATAGAATGGAGGATGGCTGTTCAGTCATGAAGGGCTGCATTCAAAGAATATCTTCGCTAAGTCACCTCTTGCTAATCTCATTTACTTCACTGACCGGGTCATTTCTGCACCAAATAAGAGTTACCTAAAAGTTGCATGACATGCACTCACAGAAGTTGATCAAAGTCTGGCACTTTGCTAAAGTCCTAGGAAAATCAAAGTGCTCAACCTGCCTGCTAGACCTTGCAAATACCATTTCACATTTCACCATCAAGGGACAGTTTCTTGAGAGAATTGGGCACTTTTCTTACTATTGTAACTACCTTGCTCTAACTGTAAAGTGTCAAGGTGCCTGGGGCAGGATCATCACTTATATACTGGAATTACATTGTATGATTTAGGGTAGCAACTTCAGTCCTCAGTTCTGTGATAACTAAAGTGCGAGTATAGGGAAATACACACTAACCCTGAAACTGCTCTATCTGGGAGTATTCCATCTTCTCATAATTCACACACTCTGCACCTACCTTCTGAAGCCAGTGACCGTCCGAGTCCGACCAACAGAATGAACATCCACATAATCCAGCCAAAAGAAACAAAGCCAGCGACCGTCCGACCATGTCTGAAACCCCGATCGCTCTACATGACACCCACGCAACGAAATTCCCATGAGAGCTGAGAGAGAGCTCTCAGCTCACTCCTCATTGGCCCTGTCTGCAAGGGAAACAGCTCCTCTGTTCTGTGCGGTAGTTGACCGGCCCGCACAGATGTCTGGGTATCCTACACAGCACAGGTTGCTGGGTACCCATTTCTCTGCATTCAGACTGCCGATAAAGGCAGTCTGAATGAAATTTTTGTTTCACAGATTTTTTTTCTTGTTTTTTTTTCTAGGTGGGAGGGCTGCAGACTGGGATTCTTACCACCGGACGATGGACATTTACTAAATAAGCAAACAATCAGTGACAACATCCGTCGGCCCAAAGCGCCCCCTGCTGCTTGGCACCCTGAGGCAATTGCCTCACTTCGCCTCTCATAGTTACGCCACTGGTCACAGTGTATTCATTCATTATGACAATTTATTGAAAATAAAGTGAGAGTATCAATTAACTTAGAAGTTGATACAATTATTTACATAGTGCTATTCCAAGAACAGAGAACATAAATTAAGCATATCACCCATATATAAAATCTTAAGAGAAGATCTGCTTAATTTTGACCCAGAATTTTGGAATTACTCTAGGAGGATTGATTGTGAACCTCTGTCTAATGAAAACAAGAAACAGTTATTAAAATCAATATATGACACCTCATCATCACTATATTGGAGATTATATACATGTAAATTTATTCATCGAAGTTTCTACACTCCACTCAAAATTGATCTCATAACTAAAAGTAAAGAAAGTAAATGCTGGAAGTGTGGCAGATTTCTGGAAGCTAACTGGGTTCATATGTTCATTGAATGTAAAACTATTACACATTATTGGAGAGATTTCAGACACTTCACAAAAGCTTTGTGGACTGATAATTGTCAAATCACTAGTTTATTGATACTATTTAATGTACCTATCCCAGGTGTGATACCCAAATATCAGTTACCTGTTCTTTGGACAAATTTTAGTGATAGCCAGAAAGATTATTACATCGAATTGGAAAAATAAGCAAGATCTGTTCTTTGTTGAGTTTGTTACTTTAGCAAACTCTGTATGTAAAAAAGAAATGCAAACCATTTGTTACAGAACATCTAATGTAACACATAAAGAATAGTGTGGCAGAAACTGGAAAGTTTATTAGATAAATATTGACAAGTATTCATGGATAAGACAAATGTTTATCATGGATGATTGTATATAGTGTAAATAGTTGTGATATAATATTTATTGTATGTTTGAAATGTGTATTTCTTCATGTTTATTAACAAAACAAAATAAAAATGTTTTTGAAAAAAAAAGAAAATTTGTCAGTTTGCTTTACTCAGTGTTTTGCACTCTGTGTATATTTTAATTTTGCTTATTTACAGATGCACTAAAACCTGTAATGGAATCAGTGTCATGACAAGAAAGTACAGTTTTGTACCTACCATAAATGTAGATGTTCGAAGATCCACATTGCTGCAGTCCAAGTCTCTGAGAATGAAAAATCCTCAGGAGGAGAAGCAGTAGGAGTAGTGTCATCCACATCAGAATCAGAATAAGGAGAAAACTCCTGCAAATCTTCAGCCGAAGACTCGGAAGTATCAGAATCCTGCTCAAAATTCCCAAGTTCAGGATCCACCCTAGGCCTTTTGTCAGGAGGGGGCATAGAACCCCTAATCAGAGTAATTAAATCTTCAGCCATCCTAAGCATATGTCTCTTGGGCACAGGGCCTGAAGTACTAGGAGAGACACCTGCTGAAGCTAAACCTGGCCTGCCCCTGGAAGAAGCCTTGGGAACAGTAGGGGAAGGCCTAACCACTTTAGGCAGTGAGGGGAGGACAGTTACCTGAGAAGCCCCTTCAGCCTGGCCTACCTCCTGAGAAGACACATCCTGTAATAATAAAGTCTCTCCCTGGGACTCTAAAGAAACTTCTGTTTGAACCTCCGGCTCTACCGAGCCTTCTAAAGAACCGACGTCCGGGACGGTTCTTCTAACCTAGGCCTAGGTGCTTTGTCCTTGCGTTTTTTCGATGAAGCGGGCGTCGGAGCATCCGACGGCATTTTGTAGTTGCACCGCTTCCCGAAGACTAACCTGGCACAATCTAATCTCCTCTTTATAGTACGTTTGTTAAACCTAGCACAAGAGGGACACCCAACAACGTCGTGCTCAGGCCCTAAACAAGGTATACACAAGTTATGGTAATCCCTATGTGGTATCTGCTTCCCACAAGAAATACAGTTATTTACTTTTTCTGACATCCGGTAAAATACTGAGGCAAGAAAAAACCAAAATATTCCCCAACGGGGTACTTAGCCAACTTTGATTCGGTCTGAAACTCCGATTTCGGAAAATCTCAGGACGCCAACCCGCATCAACGCTGTTTCTGCATCGACCACGCCGCAAAAAGACTGAGGATATGACGTCGGTCATGCGCATTTATACCCTGATGTCCTGGCGTCAGTTTAATGCGCCTTGACCGACGTCAGCCATATACTTTGGTATTCGGGCCGACCGAGGACAGCGGTATACCCAAGTGTAAGGACTGCAGCAATGTGAGATGAAGAACATCTTACAGATACCAGTCACCACTATAAATCCCACAGATTCAGCTCATGAAAATAGAGTTTTATTTCTCAGTAAACAAGTCACTGTCCCTGTTAACGGTACCTAGGATATAAATGTATAACCTATGTGAATAATAAAAAAAAAAAAGACACACACAGCCAGATTCCAAAAGAGGTGCTCTCAGTGTAAGCGACTTTACTCCGGTGTAACGCACTACAGTAAGTCCCGTACACTGACAGCAAGTCTCTTGGAATCGAGCTAACATACACATGCTATCTATCTATTCTCTGCAGTAATGATGGCTTGTACTGCTTACAGATGTAGGTCATTTGACAGTAATCTAAAAATGTGATCAAATTAACAGAAATATGTTTTACTTAGAATAGAAAATATTGCAAATGCAGTATGTAAAAGTCTTAATGTCAGCACCATTAAGAACTTTCAATAGCAGTAATTTTATCACATAAGGTGTAGGTGGTGCTAAGCCTACTTCCCGATATAATTTTAAATCCATGTGCAGCATATTTTAGTTGTGGAGTGTAAGTAAAGAAATAGGCCTTAAATTGCATATACCTTAAATAATGTATCTTTTATTTCCTCTGCTTGGTGACTCTGAAAAACTATTTCAGAAATCAAGTCACATAATGTGTGTGTGTGTGTGTGTGTGTGTGTGTGTGTGTGTGTGTGTGTGTGTGTGTGTGTGTGTGTGTGAGAGAGAGAGAGAGAGAGAGAGTGAGTGACAGAAAACAACAGAAATGCAATTTGATTTGATTTTGGATTTTTTCCAGTTTTTATGTGGCAATCCCTGGAAAAGTTTGCATGAGACTGAAGCCACTCAGTGAAGTAATGGAAGTTCAGACAATACTGAACATTTGGCTAGCAGGAGGACATTTTTCAGTTTCTCCTCTTCTTTTTAATTAATTTTCACACTCTCACATAGCATTCTTCATTTTCAACTTCTAGTTACTTATTTGTGACAAAAAGAGCCCGCCCTGCTGAGTTGTGCCTTCGCACCTTATTTATGTGTAATGCTTGTTAAAGGGGGTAAATTAGGAGGGCAATGGGTCACCAGATGTCTTTTTGATGCCTTTGATGTGAGGGTTCCTCCCAGCTCCCCACCTCTGATACATTGCTAGCATAAGTATAAAATGGGCATACATATTCAGGTTACAGATATAGGCCATGTGCGGAGCAATGGTCAGCTAAATCAAGAACTTCTTTCGTTTATTGCACTTCAAGGTATTACTTCTTCTGCTTAGTCCAAAAAGTTAAAAAGAGCACTTCAGAAAGCCTAGTTTGCATCTCAAATATAATTCATGGTGATGGATTGAATTTACCTTTTAAAAAAACACACAGTGGCACTTTGAGACAGATGCAGGCCTCAAAGCGTGTGGAATGCTATATGTTTAACGGATCTGAAAAACACTTCATAGGAGATCTAGTAGTTTTGCTCAAAATTAATTCCTAATAGTTGCTACATTAAACAGAATGTTGCCTTGATGCCATGTAACGGCTTTGTAGACCTTGCTGACAAGCACCAAGATTTGATATTAATGTTGTAGAATCTAGTTTTGCCCTTCAAATCTCTGGCACCAAATGCTTACATAGTATAGCTTCAAATAATGACACTTTTGGAAAAGTACATCTTAATCCAGCAATTAAAGCCAAAGATATTGGTTCACAATAGTAGTGCTGTATTGTACGTGTGGTTTGCCCTATTCTGTATACCATAATATGACTTCTCATAGATATTTTACGTGCAGCTTAATTTATAATGGATAGCTTCCTATGACATATTTTAGTGCTGAGTATAAAAGATTAGAGTTTAGAAATTATGCAGTTCTTTCAGAAAACTTAAATGAATTCTTTTTTTATGGCTGAGTTCTTTCTTAGAGCAAAATGTTAGTTTTATTTTGAATTTTCATAACTTGGTTCTGTTTTTAATCTGCTGTCCTTCTGCAGATGGGCTAGTTTGTTTCTTGGTATATCCACAAGTTTAATTTTTTTTGTTCTCTAAAACTGCCTGCATTCTTGGGCTAGCGTGTTGTTTCACACTTCCCTCTGAAACCAGGCAATCAGTGTGCTGCTCTTGGGTCCTGCAAATGAGAAATGGAAGACAAATGGCATACAAGTTCAAAAGAAACTTGGCATTTATAGTGAAGGAGTGTCACTTGCAGTTCAGTCTTATTGTAGTACCCAGTGCTTATCCTTACGGAAGGGTAACATGAGATGAATCCTACTGAGTAGCTTAGAAGTGGTGCAACTAGGGTCATACATGAAAGCTCAGGCCAGAATTTTTTGGGAAACACTCAGAAGCACATCATCATGCTCTAATCTCACTTTTGGTGGCCTTTTTCTAGGGTTGACTACTGTTGTTCAATATCTCTATTTATTTTTATGACATTAATCATTTTTGCTGTGAAAATGGTAGTTGTGTGAGGGTAGGTAGTTTACCATTTATTTCTGCTGTGGAATCAGTAGTTGTGTGAGGGTAGGTATTTTACTATTTACATCTGCTGTGGAATTGGTAGTTGTGTGAGGGTAAGTAGTTTATTATTTATTTCTGCTGTGGAATTGGTAGTTGTGTGAGGGTAGGTATTTTACCATTTATTTCTGCTGTGGAATCAGTAGTTGTATGAAGGTAGGTAGTTTACCATTTATTTCTGCTGTGGAATCAGTAGTTGTGTGAGGGTAGGTAGTTTACCATTTATTTCTGCTGTGGAATCAGTAGTTGTGTGAGGGTAGGTAGTTTACCATTTATTTCTGCTGTGGAATCTGTAGTTGGGTGAAGGTAGGTAGTTTACCATTTATTTCTGTTGTGGAATCTGTAGTTGGGTGAAGGTAGGTAGTTTACCATTTATTTCTGTTGTGGAATTGGTAGTTGTGTGAGGGTAGGTAGTTTACTATTTATTTCTGCTGTGGAATCTGTAGTTGGGTGAAGGTAGGTAGTTTACCATTTACTTCTGCTGTGGAATCTGTAATTGGGTGAAGGTAGGTAGTTTACCATTTACTTCTGCTGTGGAATCAGTATCTGTGTGAGGGTAGGTATTTTACTATTTACATCTGCTGTGGAATTGGTAGTTTTGTGAGGGTAAGTAGTTTATTATTTATTTCTGCTGTGGAATTGGTAGTTGTGTGAGGGTAGGTATTTTACCATTTATTTCTGCTGTGGAATCAGTAGTTGTATGAGGGTAGGTAGTTTACCATTTATTTCTGCTGTGGAATCAGTAGTTGTGTGAGGGTAGGTAGTTTACCATTTATTTCTGCTGTGGAATCAGTAGTTGTGTGAGGGTAGGTAGTTTACCATTTATTTCTGCTGTGGAATCTGTAGTTGGGTGAAGGTAGGTAGTTTACCATTTATTTCTGTTGTGGAATCTGTAGTTGGGTGAAGGTAGGTAGTTTACCATTTATTTCTGTTGTGGAATTGGTAGTTGTGTGAGGGTAGGTAGTTTACTATTTATTTCTGCTGTGGAATCTGTAGTTGGGTGAAGGTAGGTAGTTTACCATTTACTTCTGCTGTGGAATCTGTAATTGGGTGAAGGTAGGTAGTTTACCATTTACTTCTGCTGTGGAATCAGTATCTGTGTGAGGGTAGGTATTTTACTATTTACATCTGCTGTGGAATTGGTAGTTTTGTGAGGGTAAGTAGTTTATTATTTATTTCTGCTGTGGAATTGGTAGTTGTGTGAGGGTAGGTATTTTACCATTTATTTCTGCTGTGGAATCAGTAGTTGTATGAGGGTAGGTAGTTTACCATTTATTTCTGCTGTGGAATCAGTAGTTGTGTGAGGGTAGGTAGTTTACCATTTATTTCTGCTGTGGAATCAGTAGTTGTGTGAGGGTAGGTAGTTTACCATTTATTTCTGCTGTGGAATCTGTAGTTGGGTGAAGGTAGGTAGTTTACCATTTATTTCTGTTGTGGAATCTGTAGTTGGGTGAAGGTAGGTAGTTTACCATTTATTTCTGTTGTGGAATTGGTAGTTGTGTGAGGGTAGGTAGTTTACTATTTATTTCTGCTGTGGAATCTGTAGTTGGGTGAAGGTAGGTAGTTTACCATTTACTTCTGCTGTGGAATCTGTAATTGGGTGAAGGTAGGTAGTTTACCATTTACTTCTGCTGTGGAATCTGTAATTGGGTGAAGGCAGGTAGTTTACCATTTACTTCTGCTGTGGAATCTGTAATTGGGTGAAGGTAGGTAGTTTACCATTTACTTCTGCTGTGGAATCTGTAATTGGGTGAAGGCAGGTAGTTTACCATTTACTTCTGCTGTGGAATCTGTAATTGGGTGAAGGTAGGTAGTTTACCATTTACTTCTGCTGTGGAATCTGTAATTGGGTGAAGGTAGGTAGTTTACCATTTACTTCTGCTGTGGAATCTGTAATTGGGTGAAGGTAGGTAGTTTACCATTTACTTCTGCTGTGGAATCTGTAATTGGGTGAAGGCAGGTAGTTTACCATTTACTTCTGCTGTGGAATCTGTAGTTGGGTGAAGGTAGGTAGTTTACCCTTTACTTCTGCTGTGGAATCTGTAATTGGGTGAAGGTAGGTAGTTTACCCTTTACTTCTGCTGTGGAATCTGTAATTGGGTGAAGGTAGGTAGTTTACCCTTTACTTCTGCTGTGGAATCTGTAATTGGGTGAAGGTAGGTAGTTTACCCTTTACTTCTGCTGTGGAATCTGTAATTGGGTGAAGGTAGGTAGTTTACCATTTACTTCTGCTGTGGAATCTGTAATTGGGTGAAGGTAGGTAGTTTACCATTTACTTCTGCTGTGGAATCTGTAATTGGGTGAAGGTAGGTAGTTTACCATTTACTTCTGCTGTGGAATCTGTAATTGGGTGAAGGTAGGTAGTTTACCATTTACTTCTGCTGTGGAATCTGTAATTGGGTAAAGGTAGGTAGTTTACCATTTACTTCTGCTGTGGAATCTGTAATTGGGTGAAGGTAGGTAGTTTACCATTTACTTCTGCTGTGGAATCTGTAATTGGGTGAAGGCAGGTAGTTTACCATTTACTTCTGCTGTGGAATCTGTAATTGAGTGAAGGCAGGTAGTTTACCATTTACTTCTGCTGTGGAATCTGTAATTGGGTGAAGGCAGGTAGTTTACCCTTTACTTCTGCTGTGGAATCTGTAATTGGGTGAAGGCAGGTAGTTTACCCTTTACTTCTGCTGTGGAATCTGTAATTGGGTGAAGGTAGGTAGTTTACCCTTTACTTCTGCTGTGGAATCTGTAATTGGGTGAAGGTAGGTAGTTTACCATTTACTTCTGCTGTGGAATCTGTAATTGGGTGAAGGTAGGTAGTTTACCATTTACTTCTGCTGTGGAATCTGTAATTGGGTGAAGGCAGGTAGTTTACCATTTACTTCTGCTGTGGAATCTGTAATTGGGTGAAGGTAGGTAGTTTACCATTTACTTCTGCTGTGGAATCTGTAATTGGGTGAAGGCAGGTAGTTTACCATTTACTTCTGCTGTGGAATCTGTAATTGGGTGAAGGCAGGTAGTTTACCATTTACTTCTGCTGTGGAATTGGTAGTTGTTTGAGGGTGTACCATTTCTGCATGTTAGTACTGTGAGAGCTAAGCTGCATGTATGCAGCAGATATCTTCTTCCTTTACTGGTTCTTTCTCAGCATTGTCACTGCATTTAATTATTTAATTAAATGAATACTGCCTCATATATTTTTCTAAACTTTTTTTTTTTTTTTTTGCTGTTCACATATCAGGCTATTCTCACTGAACCAAATATTACCATTAGATTCCATTTTGTTTTGGTGGCTACAGTCTTAAGTACTGGTAGTTTATAGTGTAAATACAGTGGTTATGGGCTCCAGCAACAAGATAAATCATAGAAAATTAAGTAATGTGTATTATACAATAAAAAATCATTTATATTCAAAAACATGCACAGTGATTGTATGGAGCATGCCCCTTGTAAATTGGGCATTAGTGACAAGAAGTTGTTTGAGCATTAAACAAAACTTCAGTAGCTGAACTCATCTTAGCTGGGGCTCTGATTATATTGAAAAAATTGTACTCCTCTTCAGTTTTTATATACACATATTTTCCAAAATACAGAAGTAAAAAACTCACAACAGCAGATCAGAAAATATGTCTTAATGATACACTATTGTAAAAGCATCAGGGCATACACATTGCTCAGATATCCCCTACATGATACAAGTCTTAGAAGAGGATTAAAGTTTGTTCATACAATGACATTATTTAGATAATAATGTTATTGAACAATAGAAACAATTCCTGTCTGGTTATAGGTAGTGTAGGATTTACTCATAGCTGGCTTTGTTTGATCACTTGGGATTTGCCCTCATGATGAAACCATACCACCCTTGGAAAAATCTTGCATTACCTATGCCTAAACATGAGTTATTGCTAAAGTAACTATCTTTATTTTTATGCTGAATATAGTGGTTTATGCGGGTCTATAGCAGAACATCGAAGTATTAAAACTTCGAATGTTCTGATATTGAACACTATTCAGCGAACACTAAGAATAGCGAAGCTGCAGAGCAGCAAATTCTTTCCTCAGGAAAGAATTCGGTTGGCCGTTTCTGTGGCTTCGCTATTCTTAGTGCTGTGGTGGAAATTTACGGATTGGGTTCAGGTAAGTGTGCGATTGTTTGTACATTAGGGTTAGGGGCGGGTTAAGTGAGTTAGGGTTAGGGCGTGGGTTAGGCGTGTGTGCGATAGTGACAGACTTTAAGGTTAGGGGCGGTTTAAGTGAGTTACGGTTAGAGCTCGGGTTAGGTGAGTGTGCGATAGTGACGGACCTTAGGGTTAGGGTTTGGGTTAAGGTAAGTGGGTAGATAGTAGTGTATGTTTAGTTTAGTGTAGCGTTAGATGTAGGAATTTAAGTGTATGTGTGTGGTTGCTGTTTGTCTGATGTGCTTGTGTTGTGTTTATGTGTTTCAGAGCAACAAATTTTTTCCATGGGAAAAAATTTGTTGTTCTGAATGTTCGATATTTTCATGTTTAGATGTTTTGGGGCCGATGAAATAGCGTTCACTATTTTCATCTTTTGATAACGTGATATAAACGTGTTTATGCCATGGGCATTTGTTAAAAGTGTGGCTGAGTGCAGAAATGATGAGTAACAGGGCCATATTAAGATTCGGACAGATGTGTAACAGTGCCAGATTAAGATAGGGAGAGATGTGCAAAATGTCCTCAACTTCACAGTTTACATGGTCATTCTTAAATACGAATTATAATTTGCTAGCTTTCTAGCTGTTAAAATGCCTGCTTATGAATGTGAATCGACAAAATATGAATTCAAATGGACAGTTAATATGTCTTCTTGTAGCTTGTCCATTTCCTGATAGTAGACTCACTGATCCCCCCACCTGACCGCGTTTTGGCTGTTAAATATGCTCAGAGTAATCAGATTTACTGCAAGCCACCTAATTTGTCAAGGCGACAAAATCTCCAAATGCTGCTCTTTCCATCAAGACCTAACATTTTCTTAAATAAGCATTTTTGCTAGGGTTTCAAATTGTTGATAATACTACCCATATGGGGGATGTCATTTCCCACACTCTGTATTATCCAGTTCCATGGCTGCAGATCACAGAGAAAACAACAGTCCAAGCATCGAGTACACAGTTATTTCTCTCCATATATATTTACACCTTCTTCTTTCACTGTTTGGCATTTGGTATGTGAGATAATTGATGAGGAAATCATGTAGCTACCTGTCAGTACGCTGCTCCACAAATGGATGGATTGCTCCCATTTGTTATGCTTTGAAAGCTAAATACTGATCCACTATACCTGAAAACCATAAATGCCCAGGACGGCTTGGAGAGTTAACAGGATGTGGTGGGTAGTGTAAAGGAAATGAGCAAGTGTATTAGGTCATTCCTGCAAAATAAACAGATTTAGTGGGATTACCCAGTTAACAAAAAAAAAAAAAAAAAAATACAGCAAAAGAAAGTAAACACATACAGTCAGTTATGTTGATTCAAACAGCCAGAAGAATTTAGATTTCATTCTACTTCAGAGCCGAGGATAGAAACCGTACCTCTCAACTGTCCAGATTTTTGCAGAATGTCCAGATTTTTGCCTCATATTTTTGGTCTAGTTTTCATAAATTTTTTTCTTTTCTGGCAAGTCCTTGGCAAATCATTGAGGACTAAAGTCAGAAAATAATGACAGAGAATTTAGTTTCAGATTTCATATCAGCAAAAGACAACACCACTATATACCCAACTGAAAACACCAAATTGCTAGGAGTGGAAATAGACAATAAACTAAAATTTGACATTCACATATCCTTGACCATAAAAAAAGTCCACAAAAAACTAGGAGTGCTATACAGAAATAAGCAACTTCTCACCAAAGCAGCAAAAATTTCAATAGCAAATTCCCACCTTATCTCCACCCTACTTTATGCCTGTCCAATATATACCAACCTAATGCAATGCAATCTAAACAAGCTAGACCTGCTACAACAAAATCGCCAAATTTGCCACAGGGGCATCCTACCATAGTTACCACTGTCTCTCACTTGCTGAACTGGGCTGGCTTGAACTCTCTTACCTATGGTATCAACTCTCACTCGCCCACAAACTAGTAAATCATCAACTAAATGTCCCATCCCTCCAGAATCTACTCCAACCCTATCGCACCACCAGACCACTAAGATCCAGCAACAAAAAGCACTTGCAGATCACTAAAGCCAATAACTCTGCTGGTGAAGCACTATTCTCTTGCACCATAGCCAAATTATGGAACTCCCTCCCACCCACAATTACCTCCATACCATCATGCACCCACTTCAAAACTTTACTAAAAGCACCTAAAACATGCTGGCTATGCCCTTGCAACTCCCACTCTAATATCACCCACCCCATCCAACCACTACCTTTCTTTCCACTCCACTAACTACCTTGATTATAGCAAGCTCAGATGCTCATAAGCCAGTACTTATTATACAGCAGGAACTTCTTGTAACATTTGTTAATGTCTGTTATGTACTTCACAGATAAAGATTCTAGTTGTCTACTGATGTGCTATGTTCTTCATCTGTAAACATGTTGTAAGTAATTGCTATGTAAATTGTTAATCGCTATGTAATCCAGTGTAACTACTGTCTGTTTATTTTAACTGTGGAGCTTTTCTCCCCGGGCCTCCGCTGAAAATGGACCTACGTCCAGTCGGACACTCCTGGTCAAGAAATATAAATAAATAAATAAATACATAAATAAAATAAAAATATCATTCAGAAAATTCATGCTAATGCAATACCTGTTATTCTATCAACTGTCTAAGTTTGTTTGTAAGAACAACATTTAAAAAGTGTCCCTATTTTTTGGCCTTTGCCCACCCATTATTTTAGACTTTGTCCAGGTTTTTTTTGCTCTGAGAGGTTGAGAAGTATGAAAGAAACTAGGCCAGCAAAAGTTTATGTCACAGATGTTGCAGAGAGTACTGAACAGTTGTTGAGTCAGACGGTTAAAATAATGGCAGTGGTATGCAAATATGGAGAAAATATATAAAAAAGGATGTGCAGGGGTGATCCTTACAGGTTGCAGCTAATAGAGAAATCTTGGAGTGTGGAAGTGGTTTATGTCATAGGCACATGTCAAAAACAGGGCTAAATGCAGAAACTGTGGATAGTGTACATGAGAATATGTTCAGCGGTACCTAAGCACAGCCATGGCAGGTACCTGTCTAAATTTCCACTAGAGACTTGCTTTTCGGTAGTGTTAATAATACTTCATTTCCATGCTGCAGAATTGTCTTAAATGTAGAACTCAACTAAAAATTAGCTGGTAGGTTAACTAGGTGCAAAATATTGTAAAAATTAAAAACAAATAAAATACTCGTAAATGCATGAAGTCAAATATTCCTCTGTTAGTCCTGCAAGCAATGTCTTTCACAGGAATCTGTGTCAAAAGGACAGGGAGAAAGTTTGCTTTAGTGTGCTTTAACTTTCCTATGGGCTGTTAGTTTACTATATAGATCCGTATGTTTATATACACTAATAAATAGTCCAATAAAAACAGAAACACACACACACACACACACACACACATATATATATATATATATATATATATATATATATATATATATATATATATATATATGAGGCAAGAGCCAGGATTCAGAATAAACATTAATGTGGCTGTGTTGTGATAAATTGCACAACTGACATTCCATTATGTGATCAGAGGGGGCTTCAGAATGCATAAGAAGCAACTTAGCACAGCCCTGCCAAGGAAATTGGCAAGAGGAGCGAAGGACAGTTTTTTCTGGGATGGGGCATGTGCCCATTTTATATTTAGAAAAGAATGGATGAGATAGAGATAATTGGGGGGGGGTCATTGTGAGTAGGAAGAAGTGTATAGGAAAGGCATTAAGGGAAGATGCATAAACATATAATACAGAGAAAGACTGACAGTGGAGGTGCTAATACAAATGAGGGCAAAAAGAGATGTGCTGGTTTACAGAGGATGGACAAAGAGTGGCGGGGAGGATTGGACAATAAACTGGAAAATGTGAATGGCAGACAAGGAAGGGGGGACACATTATGGTGGATAGGATGGGGTTAGGATTACCTGCTAAGCTGCAGCAATGGTAAAACAATAAGATGTCAGTCATCATTGTGACTGCCATCATCTGTGGGTGCAGCCATTGATGGCACAGTGATCAGGACTGTGCAGGTATGTGACTCTGCCTGTCACATAAGGATGTGCTCTAGACTGCCACTCTGGGTCCCAAGCCACTGGCACATCATAGTCTGCACCAGCTTGTACACCTTCTGCTGGATGATCCAAGAGGATACCCAGTGCCACACCCCAGATAAGCAGTGCTCTAGTGGCCATCAATGAACCTTTCCAGTCACCTCCTGTAGGATGACCTCTATCACCCTGCTGAGAGACTGATCTGGAGGCTACTGGGGACTAAACAGGTGGTACCATGGCTGGTGCTGACTGCCGGGGACTCAGAAGGTGGTACCAAGGCTGGTGCTGACTGCTGGGAACTAAACAGGTGGTACCAAGGCTGGTGCTGACTGCTGGGGACTTAGCAGGTGGTACCAAGGCTGGTGCTGACTGCTGGGGACTTAGCAGGTGGTACCAAGGCTGGTACTGACTGCTGGGGCTAAACAGGTGGTACCAAGGCTGGTGCTGACTTCTGGGGACTCACCAGGTGGTACCAAGGCTGGTGCTGACTGCTGGGGCTAAACAGGTGGTATCAAGGCTGGTGCTGACAGCTGGGGCTAAACAGGTGATACCAAGGCTGGTGCTTACTGCTGGGGACTCAGCAGGTGGTACCAAGGCTGGTGCTGATTTCTGGGACTCAGCAGGTGGTACTAGGGCTGGTGCTGACTGCTGGGACTAAACAGGTGGTACCAAGGCTGGTGCTGATTTCTGGGACCAAACAGGTGGTACCAAGGCTGATGCTAACTGCTGGGAACTAAACAGGTGATACCAAGGCTGGTGCTGACTGCTGAGGACTCAGAAGGTAGTACCAAGGCTGGTGCTGACTGCTGGGAACTCAGCAGGTGGTACCAAGGCTGATGCTGATTACTGGGGACTAAACAGGTGGTACCAAGGCTGGTGCTGATTTCTGGGACTAAACAGGTGGTACCAAGGCTGGTGCTGACTGCTGGAGACTCAGCAGGTGGTTCCAAGGCTGGTGCTGATTGCTGGGGCTAAACAGGTGGTACCATGGCTGGTGCTGACTGCTGGGGACTCAGAAGGTGGTACCAAGGCTGGTACTGATTGCTGGGACTAAACAGGTGGTACCAAGTCTGGTGCTGACTGATGGGGACTCAGAAGGTGGTACCAAGGCTGGTGCTGACTGCTGAGAGCTAAACAGGTGGTACCAAGGCTGGTGCTGACTGCTGGGGACTCAGAAGGTGGTACCAAGGCTGGTGATGGGGATACCTCTTAACCTCTTAGCAAAATAAATCTGGACAAAGCCTAACATAATTAGGGGACAAAGTCCAAAATCAGGGTCAGATTTTAATTATTGCTCTTATAAACTTAAAGTTTATAGGATAACAATTTTTGCATTAGTGTGTATTTTCTGAAGGATATGAAAACTTAAACTCAAATGCTTAATATTATTTAGTGACTTCAATCCTCAGTGAATTTTCAGAAAACCACAAGTTTTATGGGGAACAGACAAAAGATATGAGGCAAAAATCTGGACATTCTGTGATAATCTGGACAGTTGAGAGGTATGGACTGCTGTCACATTACTTCCAGCTCCACAGATGAAACTACATAATAAATGAATGTAAATTAAGAAAAGCAAAAACAAAGGACAAATAATAAAATGAAGAAGATTACAGAGAAAAATAGAACAGAACAAAGACAGCAATAGTCAGTAAATTGTGGTACACTTTTGTACTACAGGCCCTGAAAGCAGAAAAATGCAGTTAGCAGAGCAATGACAATATGCATGCCTGGTGAACACATGTAACAGTCAAGGAGATAATGGAGCAGGATATAATGGGAAGTGCTATATCACTGCTGTGTAGGACAGTGATATGCAGGGCAACCAGTGTAAGTTTGTGTGTGTGTGTGCGTGCGTGCGTGCGTGCGTGCGTGCGTGTGTGTGTGTGTGTGTGTGTGTGTGTGTGTGTGTGTGTGTGTGTTGGGGGGGGGGTTGGGTGTGCAATGGGCAATGTAGCAAGGAAAAATGACAAAAATATCCAAATGAACTATACAGCCATGTGGAGGGAATAGTTTATGTGCAGGTATCATACATAGTTTATGTGGCAAATACTGGGATGTATGCAAAGGGTGGCACCATACCAAATATAACATACTTTAGGATACCAACAGAAAAATACAAGGGGCACATAATCCTTGCCACAGTAATAGTGCACCCTGACAAAATTAAAGCAAATATAGTGTTACATAACTGCCTAGCTATACTAGACGTACCTGACACAGTGATGGATAGTGGAATGGTACTAATGCTTTATGATATGGCAGACAGACAGGTAATGGCGCTGGACATTTTCTGAATGTTGATCACAAAGATATGAGGTTCTGAATGATACAAACTGCTGAACTACTGAAAAGGAGACCTACAGCCTTAATTGGATTGCTACACCCAAGGTCAGTGCATTATGCATTATTATGGTACAGTCTGAAGTAGTAGTAAGGACAGCAGGACAGAAGTACAGGAATTTAACATTTATATGAATCACTTGCAATGCAGAAATATATGCAAAGGTTGCTTTATTTAACAGCATTGCAAACCTGTGCTAAGCAGGTGAAACAGAGATACACAGGTATAACAGCAATGCAGTATACATACAGTAATGCTTGGACAGTCATGACGGCCTCCTCTGCCAGATGATCCTTCTCTCCTGTATCTTCATGAACTGAAAGACACAAAACAGATGGGGGAAAAAATGAGCACTGCATACCCATGGTCATTACAGACAGTATGTAGCTATACAGTAAGGCCTAATTTTGTAAGATCAGTCAGCAGACAGTCATACTTACGGTAATATTCAGGCTGTCTCTCCCTAATCTCATCTTCCCTTTGGTGAAGAAAATCAGGATGACACTGTAACCTCACTCACAGTTCTGGTAAGCAAGTGGCAAGTATCCTGCTTGTATGGGGGGAGGGGTTCTCATATGAGTCCCACAGCAGCTGCTCACAGTTGTAAATAAGAAGCAGGTGAAGAGAAATCTTTGTTTCCCTGCTGTACCGCGCAGGATCCCTTCCAAATTCAGGCCTTCCAGAAACCAATTTGCCAGGTTGAATACAGGAGTGAAAATGGTAGCTGAGCTGAATTGATTTATGTCATGGAAACCACATGGCACACATCAGTGGGTAGCATGGAAGCACACAGCAACCCACTACCAGTGTGCAATAATGTGGCCACAGCAGATCTGCAGACTTGAGGGTTGGCAACTACATAGTCGTCACACAGAGTAACACATCTCTACCAACATACATCAGCGTTACTAGTGGGAGCCAATCAGTCTGTGCATGTGCAGTTCAGCAAAACCACAGCTGCCATAAAGAAAAGCTGGTAAGTGATTAAGTACCGAAGTGAAATATTTGATGCAAAAAGCCTTTGTGTTAATTGCCAGTTCCAGCTCTAGAGTATTAATAAAGGAATAAGTAAAGGAGGTGGGAATGTAAGGAGGAAATGGGCTCATAAAAGAAAGTACTATCATCAAAAAGATTAATAAATCGTGGGACAGCAGTTAATCTCTTTATTATAATAAATATGTTTACACATAGCGTAATATCAGCAGTGTAAGCAAGTAACAGCGTAAACAATATCAACTTCATACCAGAATCTTTCTTTATGTTGCCTCACAGTCACATGGGAGCATTCACAGCAATGTGCATACATTTACTTGCCAATGAGGCCTACTTTTGTACTTTTCTTACTTTTTGTTTTACTACCTTAGTTTCTGTGGCTGCAGGGAAACATTTGCAGTAATACAGATGTATTTACTTGCTAATGAGAGCTACTTCTGTGCTTTTTCCTACTCACAGAATAATTTAAAAAGATGTCAGGTAGTGAGTGGTTCATAGGTTCATAGGTAGGTACTAAGCTATTGGCCCAAGGGCCTAAGTAAGCCTAGCCAACAAGGTTCCCTGGCTTACGCCACCCAAGAAAGTTAATTTCCTGTGCCCCTGTCGAGCAGAGCCACAGAAGTGATCCCCGGGGTGTATTTCCTATTTCCCATCCACTCATCAAAGTTTTTCTTGAAAAGTGCTAATGAGAAACTTTGCTTGAGATGGGTAGCTTGTTCCAGAGTATAGGAAGTCTTTGGGACAGGAATCTATCCCTCCAGCATGTCCTGTTTATTGTGGTGACAAGGTTTAGATCCCTAGAGCGTATAGCTTGGAGGGGTTTGGATTTCTTTAAGTGGAGCATGTCCAACAGCTCTGGGTTTGACATAGCTTTATATGTTAGGCAGAGATCTCCTCAGAGTAGGCGATATGCTACAGAGTAAAGCTGGAGTTTTTTGAGACGGTTAGTGTAGGGCATCTGTTTGAGGCCAGTAATCCTCTTTGTGAGGTACTTCTGTGGCCTTTCCAGCTGCTGCAGATGTCTTGTAAGGTACATTCCAAAAGGGGCGTTGTACTCTATAATGGGTCTAATGAGTGCCGAGTAGAGGGGAACAATGACCTCTTTGTGTTTACAAATATCAGACTGATACCCATCCATCTTATAGGAGTACAAAATGTCTTGCAATATCACTTCAACAAACCCATCATCACCTGATAATGTATTCAATATACTCTGTTTATAGTCATAATTATCTATAATAATCATACCCCCCACCATCTGCCTTCAAATAGTTATACTTAAAATCAGAAGACATAACTTTTAATATCATCTATTCTTTCTGTGTAAGACAGCAGTGTCCAGTTTTCAATATAATTTCAATTTACACCACACAAGAATATCTCTAATTTCCTGTTCACATAGCTTGACAAATGACACAGTGTTCAGGTGTAGTACGAGGGTATAGGTGCAGTTTTTTTTGACCAAATCCTTAGCAGCCACTTATTCATTATTTTGCCCATGGTAGAAAAGCACTTGCAAATTCAAATTCCTCCTATATAGCTTTAAAACAGTGATGATCTTAACTCAATCACCATGACAGCTATGTATAAAATGAATTTATCTCAAGAGATGTTAGATTCTTAACAGGAAATGTTGATTACCTTAAAAGCCATAGAGCATCCTAGTTATCCATTAGAAAACAAGCTGCCTGTGTCTGTAATTCTTGACACTTTGCTACTTCTGTCTCTGATTATATTGGACATTCTGGTTGCTGTAAATATTCCTCACTCTCCTTTGACAGAATTAATATTTAAGCTGTTCTGTTTCTGAAACCCCCTCCACTCTTGAAGACCCACTGCTGGTATTTATGTTTTGGTTGTGTTCCCTTCACATAGAGTGTCTCCTGTCTCAAGTGAACCGAGAAACATTTCTCTTACTTTGCTACTCTTACTTTGCTACTATTCTGGATGAAAGCAATAATGTCTTGGCCACAAGTCTATCTAAAAATACTGCTTCCTGGGACTAGTCGGCATCATTGGTACCCATCCTTACTCATGTGTGCTAACATTAACCTGCTGCTGCCCCCAGACCCAAACCCTACTAATTACCTTATTAATAACCCTTTCCCTAACAGTATTGCTTATTCAGACAAGTATGTTTAAAGGTACAGCTGGTTTTATTCTATTATCAACTGCAAAAGGAAAGCTTACCCATAGCTCCTTATCACATCCAGAACGTCTTTAGCCTGGCTTTTTAACTGAGTGACTTACCAATTAATAACAGGCAGCATTAGAAAGAACAAGGATTAAGTAACAAAATGACACTTAGGTTGTTAGTCTAGGATGTCTTGCAATAGTGAAATTAAACACAATTTTACATGTATTACTCATATTTCAACTGTACGCTCATATTTTCATAACTGATAGACCTGCATGATATTGTGGGTTATGGTGTGAAATGTCATGGTGGGAAACAGACAAATTAATTGTCAATGTTCATTTATATTACACTATATTGGAGATATTGCTAGTTTGTTAGTAATTATGAAAATAAGCAATATTTCCATATGTACTTAACAATTCAAAAAATAAGCTGACTTACAAACTATTGAATGGCATCAGGTGAAAGCTTAAATGTTGGTGAAGAAAAATGTCATTGATATTTGCACTAAAAGTGGCACATCCTGATACATATTCAGTGTTGCTACAATTGCAACAAACTAAAATAATGAAAGAAACCATGGTGCTGAGAGCAAACTGGTGCTGACGTAACTTTTAATTCCTTTTCCTTACTTCAAAGTAATAAAACGCAGGTATAACCGTAAAAAATACGAATGACATAGCACGTTCGTCCATCCAAATAATGAAGTTTATCAGATCTTGAAATAAAATTCCTTTCCTGTTGTTGTAACAGGAACAATGTAGCTGGCATATCTTTTCTGTCTGTTTAAAGGTAAATTTATAACTCTGTTACTAAATCAGACTACGGGAGTAGATACCTATGCAAAGTATCATAAAAATGTCAGTGGGGCCTGTGCCATAACTTATTCTAATGAAGTTTTTGCATGTAGAATAGTTCATTGGAAGATGGTAAACAGAGTCCAAGATGTGAATAGGATGCACCTCTCCTTATTTAGTAACAGAACAATGATATGCTCACCTACATGTACTTTTCACATGAACAGCATGAGTAGTTATAACATCCTGATTTGTTCAAATTTTATCATGCTATGTGTGCCTCATGTTATATAGCTTCTTCTTTCGGCTTTTCCCGGTTAGGGGTTGCCACAGCGGAACTCCAGTCTGCTAATGACTGGCAGTAGATTTTGTATGGGTACCTAGGTGCCAGCTCGACACCCAACATTCAGCAAAGGCACGCCCATTCTACGCATGTCTTTCGAACGCCACTCGACTGCGGGGAGGACATGCAGACTCCACACAGAAGGCGCTCCAGACGAGAATCGAACGGGAGAACCTCTTGCTGTGAGGCAACAACGTTACTGCTGCACCACCGCAGCTTACCTCATGTTATATAGCTAATGTCTTTAATGTATAAAAAGCTTATCTTTGTTTTAATTCTTTTGGGATCATGTTAGAAAATTTGTGATCCCCTCATGATTTTGAATAAATAATATAGTTGCATAGCCAGATATTCTGTCTGTCTTTGCAATATTATTTACCTTAGCAATAGGAAAGTACTAGATAAGTACTAGCTGCCCTTATGGGGTATTTTATGCCTAGCCAATTTCCCTTTTTTGCTCTCAAATTAACCTATCTCATTTGGTTAGAGATTGGCCTTACCCAACCCATGGTCAATAATTATATATTACCCCTAATGATAATTACTGGGATCATACTGTAGAGAATTTGAGGGAACCTATGCATGGGGATAAAACATTTAGGAGCTGCCTCTGTCCATTAATAGTATGGGGGGCAGTCCTGGGGTAAATTTTCTGCTTCCCATCTATAGATCCATAGGTTCATAGGTTCATAGGTTCGTACTAGGCTATCTGCCCTAAGGCATTTATAAGCCTAGCCAGAGTGTATGTGGCTTACACCACCCCTTAGGATGAGAATACTATGCCCTTTTAGGGTTTAGTTTACTATGCCTCTGTCTAGTAGTGACACAGAGATGACCCCCGGGGTAAACCTATGATCTCCCATCCACTCGAGATTTCTCTTGAATAGAGTCAGTGAGGGGCTCTGCCTAACATGGACTGGGATTCTGTTCCAGAGTGTAGGGAGCCTCTGGGTTATGAATCTGTCCCTCCAGCACATCCTATTTATTTTTGTGTTGAGGTTTAAGTCACTTGTTCTCGTGGCTCTGATGGATTTAGATTTTCTGAGGTGGAGCATGTCCATTAATTCAGGATTGGACATGGCCTTGTACGTCAGGTACAGATCACCTCTGAGTAGGCGGTATGCGACTGAATAGAGCTGGAGTTTTTTCAGTCGGGCAGCATATGACATATGTTTAAGACCCTTTATCCTCTTGGTGAGGAACTTTTGGGGTCTTTCCAACTGCTGCAGGTGTCGGGTGAGATACATCCCAAATGGGGCATTGTACTCAATCATTGGCCTGATAAGAGAAGAGTACAGGGGCACAATGACCTCTCTTGATCTAGATGTGAAACCCTTCATGATAAGGTGGGCAATATAGAAGGTCTTCCTAACCACTTTGGCAATGTGAGTGGTTACTATCAACCTGGGTCCCTAGGTCCCTGATTACCTCTTCCGTACTTAATGGATTACCACCTATGTGGTAATTTGTCGGTACCTTGTTTTTCCCAAAGGGTATGACTATACATTTTTTGGCATTCAGCTTAAGGCCATGGCTCTGGCACCAATTATCCATTTCTATGAGGCCTCTCTGAAGGATGTTTGTGTCTGCTGGAGTATCAATTATTGCGCCCAGTTTGCAGTCATCTGCGAACTTTGTCAGCCACAATCCTCCTATGTTTGCCTGTACCTCGGAAAAATAAATGCTGAACAAGAGGGGTCCCAGGACTGAGCCCTGTGGGACACCGCTTGTGACTGGCTTAGAGTCTGACATAGCTCCAGCAACTCTGACCCTGTGGGTTCTGTCCTTGAGCCAGTTTGCAACCCATCTTGTGACATATGGGTTTACATTTAAGCTGGTGAGTTTGTCTATGATGCCCGAGTGGGGTATTGTGTCAAAGGCTTTTGCAAGGTCAAGGTAGGCTGTGTGAACTGCCTTACCCTCATCAATGGCCTTAGTGACTGTTTCAAAAAGTCGACCAAGTTCAAAAGGCAGGATCTGCCCTTGACAAAGCCAAATTGGGTAGGATCCAATGTCTGTAGGTCCCCAATGTCTTTGTTTATGAGTTCCATAATGATCCTCTCCATAGCTTTGCAGACCAGGCTCATCAAGCTTATTGGGCGGTAATTTCCAGGGTCCGTAGAAGCACTGCCCTTGTGAAGTGGGACCACTGTTGCCGTACGCCACTCTTTGGCACGATCCTGTAGTAAGGCTAAGATTAAACAGCAGCCTTATGTGTGGGTTTAGTTTCTCTTGAGTTCATGTAGCACACAGCCCGGGACACCATCCGGTCCCATTGATGCTGTGTTTTTAGCTTTAGAGAGGGCGGCTCTCACCTGGGCATCTGAGATGTTAGGGAGGCTACACTCTGCTGGGATAGTTATTTCTCCTTTGGGGAGATTTGCACTGAACCTGTCTGCCAGAATGTTGGCAATGTCAGTGGGTTCAGTGTATTTTGTGTCATTTTGGACTAACTCTGAGCATATCTGGGAGTTTCCACCCAGGTTTCTAACATAGCTAAAGAAGGCCTTGTGATTGTCTTTTGTGTCTTTTGCGATTTTTCTCTCAAAGTTGGCCTTGGATGATTTTATGAGTGATCGTAGTTTTTTGCTAGTACTGATCAGCGACGCCTTCCCTTTTAGGGATTTTGCTCTGTCATGTAGTAGCTTCCTCCACCTGTTGTAAAGTTTGTTTATGGCTGGGGCCCACCAGACCGGGCGCCTGCCTTTGGGGGAGTGGGTCTTTGCACTTGAATATGGACATGGATGAACTTTGTTTTATGTGGATGGGGAATATCTTCCAGAGCAGTGGTATACTCTGTCAGAAATACCTGTCCTTACAAACTCCCTAGACTGAATATTTCCTATACCATTTGACTTGCTGATTTGCAATAATCCATCAGTACTAGGCTGGAGGATTCCTTGTATAACAGACACAGGTCACCTCTTAGCAGTCTGTAGCATATCAATTATAGTGACAGAGCTTTGAGTAAGTTTATATAAGACATGTTGCTTAGGCGTTGTATCCTTTTAGTCAAGTATCTTTGTGGGCATTCCAGTTGTTGCATATGTGGACAGCTACATGCCAAACGGGGCATTATACTCAATGACCGGCTTAATGAGGGCAGAGTAAAGGAGGACAATGACACCCCTACATCCCTTTGTTTATAAACTATACACTATAGAAGGACTCTCTTATTACAATAAACACATAAAAAGGTCACTGTCCACATCCCCAAACAACGTAAGGACATAGAGTTAACGTGGTAGCTCCCTGGGGTAGATGACTTCCCACAGGATACAACAATGCATTTTTTGGCATTTCAGTCTGTGATATTATCACCAGCTATTTATTTAGGACAAACCTTCCAGCAGGATGTTTGAGTCATTTGGGGATTCAATGACTGCTCCTAACCTTCCGTAATCTGCAAACTTAGGTAGCCAGAGCCCTTTGGTATTAGCTTTTACTTCAGAAAAGAAGATGCCAAATAGGAAACGTCCCAGCATAGAACCCTGGGGGACACCACTAATGATTGGTCTCTTTGTGGAGGTAACATCCCTTATTTTGTTTTCCTGCAGCCTATCTGTGAGACAGTTGGCAATCCAGAATTTCACTTGATTAATGTGAATTGGCCACATGAGTCACTCGGTGCACAGTATGATGAAACAACAAACTTTCAACATGTAAAAGGAAAACCATCTCTCTCTCTCTCTCTCTCTATATATATATATATATATATATATATATATATATATATATATATGGGTCTACTTCTCTTCATCGAAAGTAAATCACTTAGAAAAAGAGACGTAGACCCACACTTACGTGAAAGTGCACTTAACTGAAAGTGCACTTCCGCAAAGAACAGTTCAATGAACTGTTAAGGAACACTGAGGTGCCAAAGCAAACTACAGTAGGAAAAAGGGAATTTACATGTTTCCCCACTGTAGTGCGATCTCGGAGTTGGTATATTTAAGTAGGGAGGTGTGGGGGGGCACAGCCCTCCACAGGGGGGGTGCAGGGGGGGTTTGCCCCCCTGCAAAAACATTGTTTTGGTGCTTCTGACTGGTTCATTGAACCAATATTTGCGAAAGTGCACTTTCAGTTAAGGGCACTTTCGCGTAAGTGTGGGTCTACTGTTCTTTTTCAGAGAAGTGTTCTTTCAATAAAGTACAGTAGATCCATATATATATATATATATATATATATGTGTGTGTGTGTGTGTGTGTGTGTGTGTGTGTGTGTGTGTGTGTGTATATACAAATGCAATACTTTCAAGTATATAAACTGATTGCATCAAGGTGTATACTAGAAATGTGCTCACTTTACGAACTGCCTATGGAACAAAATTTTTGACACCACTGATTGTCATTCTGGTTTCCCCTGACATTTTTTGCAAGGAATTTGTATCTTGTACTAGCTTCATTATAATATGTACAGCATACCCAATTATACTCTGAAATTTAGGGAAAACAATTGCTGGTTCTTGCGTATGAATCACACTGTGGAATACCTTGGGCTACCACACAGACCTACATTACAAATCTAAAGTTGTGATGTAGTTCACGCTACTACCAAACTGCAAGGAAACAGTAAAAATGAGCCAGAGAAACTTGTCTAACAACTTATAAAGCTAATCACTGAATACAACTGCAGAGCTTAGACCTTGAGATGAATATTTTAGAATCCAGTTCTTGAACATATAACAAATAGGTTATCATCAGTGACCCATTCCTTACAGGGGAGGACCAGAGGTAGTACTTGTGCAAATTAGCAGGGCCAGTCTTAGCAACTGCAGGACCCAGTCTGGGACATGTTTTGTTGGGGGGGGGGCTAAGTTACAACCCTCTCATCACCAAGGCCCTTCTCCATCACTAGTGATTTGCAAGAAAATCACAAATTTTATGAGGAACAGACCAAAAATATGAGACAAAAATGTGGGTATTCTGAAAAAATGTATTCTGTTGAGAGGTATAGTACCAGCTTTCATTTATGCATTTGGGGAATACCTCCCAATATCTTTCTTCAAGAATTCTGGACAAAGGCAAAAATAATGGGGGAAAATGTCCAAATTTGGGACATTTTTAAATGTTACTCTAATTCACTTAGAAATTTAATAGAATGGCAGGTTTTGCATGAATGGGCATTTTCTGAACAATATAACCTATGAAATTCTAATATCTGGCATTATTGATTGACGTTAATTCCCAGTAATTGACTAGAAAATCAATAATTCTGCGAGAGACATGCCAAAAATATGAAGCAAAATCAATCAAGGAAGATCTGCATTAAAAGGAGAATTTAAGGTTGTTCAACTGTAGGAAGTTACTTGCTACATTTGTATCAATCTCCATGCAATAGTCTCAGAGTAGAAGAGTTTTTCCCCTTCTTTTTAGTTCCTTTTATCCTCAATTTGAACACCTTTTCCCCTGCTCCTGAAGCTGCCAGGAGTCATGATTGGCAGGTGTGTATGGGAATACAGTACTGGCATTTGTGGTTATAGCTGAAGTGCTCAGCATATATGGTAATTTGACTGTAGCAAGATGTTTGTTACATTTGTAGCAAGCTGCTTGTTAAAGTTTCAAGTAGAAGAGCTCTCCAATTTTGTTGGTCTTCAAAGTGAAGACATTATTTTAGCTATGAAAACAACACAACCAACTAGTACTCGTGAACACAAAAAGACAACGAAACTTGCAGATGTTTTCCTTTTCCAAAACATTATTCTGTAAGCACTTTCGTAAGGACTAGTATCCAAACTTCCTCAGACAAAGTTACACAAGCAGTCAATGACTTATATACTTATACAATTAATAAATAAAACAATAAAGCAATTATATAAAAAAGCAATTGAATAATTAAATAAACAATTCCTTTCCTCCTATGGAAAACTATTTACTTTGTATTTACATATGTAATTCATGATTGTATTATTAAATATCTAGACACTAAATTAGTGACTTGAATTAATATAAAATACAAATGTATTAAGTAGAAAAAAAAAAAAAAATATATATATATATATATATATATAAAAGCATTTGTGGTATAATTAAATAAATTAAATACCTGGGGCTATGTTTTTTTGTGTGTTAACCCCCACACACACACACACACACACACTCTACCTGTCTAGCTGTTTAAGTTTCAAAATGCATTTAATGGAAGCATATTCATTAAGGCCAGGGTATGTGTGTGCAAAGGTTCTAATTTGTCACAACAATTCCTTTTCTTCTAACCTTAATGCCCATGGCCCTCCTCTTTTGTTATATAGTTCCTGGTGCACAATGGCAACCAAATATTTGTGAGTGGGATGTTGCAATGTATGCCTAGCCAAAGCATTTGTGGTGGTACCTTTACTTCTATGATACGTATGCTTGTATATGCATTGGCGCACTGTCCTTTCTGCCTTTCCTATATAAAAGGATTGGCATTGTTGGCATATAGCAGCATAAACAACGGCCTTTGACTCACAATTAAATTTACCTAATATGTTGTATTCAACATCTCTAATGGTTATTTTAGTGCCACATGAATATGCTGACACTGATGGCAGTGACCACATTTGTACATACCCATGTTCTTTTCTGTAATTCTACTTGGAAGTTTTAAGCTGTCTTTTAAATTTTGGCCACGCCGATAAATAATGTGTGGCAATTTTTCAAACTTTTTGTTGATGTGTGTATCTTCTGCCAGCAGTGCCCAATTCTTATAGATAATATTTGAAACAATTTTTACATCCTTTGAAAAAGTTGTGATAAGTGTGGGACCACCCATGTCTAATATGCCTTTAGTATGGGAATTCATTTGTGCATAACAATTTCTATCACCATCCGACTCATGAATAAAATCATGGTATCCATTAAACAGGATAGGTCTAAAATGTCCCATGTTTCTCTTGTTAACTTCTTGCCTTATTTTATCAAATAGTCTGGGTGGATAACCTCTACTACTGAACATGGATCTAAGTAAACTACATTGTACTTGGAAATCATCCTCGAAAGGAATCATTCTTGATGCCCTGACCAACTGGCCTTTCATAACCACCTTCTTTTGATGGAAGGGGTGGCTGCTAGAAAAATGCAAGAAAGTATTGGAATATGTGGGTTTCCTATATATAGTTGTTCTAAATATGTTATGGGATCTATCTTTTGATATGTACACATCCAGATAGTTGATAGCTCCTGTTTTAAATTGAAAGGTGAAATCCAAAAAGTTAATGAAACATTTAATCTCTTCTATAAAAATTGGAACTGTGGTATGATCACCTTTCCAAATGAAAAACATGTCATCCTGGTATCTAGTATACCAGGCAGCATGTCATTGGAACAAATCATTTTTAAATAAAAATTCATGTTCCCAATATGTTAAAGCACAATTGGCGAAGCTACCACCACAGGGTGCACCCATGGCAACACCTGTAGTTTGTTTATATGCTTGACCATCAAATAACATGAAATTGTTGTGCAGAACTAGTTGTAAGAGTATTTCCAAGACATGTATTTCATCATTATCCATGCCTTTGGCATACAATAGATGCCTAACCCAATCTATGCCTTGATCTTGTGGGATAACAATGTATGAATCTTTTATATCAACTGTTAAAAAAATTGTAGTTGGCATTAAATTCTAATTTATTTATGCCTTCTAAAAATCCCCATGAATCTGGGCAAATATGTTCTTCCCCTTTTATGATTGGTTTTAGTTTTCCGTCAACATATTTGGCACAAGCATATACAATAGAGCCTCGTCCGGCAACTATAGATCTAAAAGGTGGATGAGAGACTTTCTTGTGTACTTTAGGACACCCAAAAATGGCCGGTGTCTTTGGTGCTGCCATGGTTAAGTAGTGAAGTGTATCCAAATTGATACTACCTTCCAAAAACAGATTGTTAATATGGTTATAAATTTGCTTATATGCAATGTTAATTTCATTAATACTAATCAACTCATAACAGTCATCTTCCAAAACATCATGCATCTTTTTTATATAATCATGCTCATGCATAAATATAATCTCCCCTCCCTTATCGGGTTTCATTACCCGAATTCTGTGTAACTTCAGGGACACCAAAAAGTCCAGCTCATCTGGAGTTATATTACTAGTAGTTTTCTTAGAAATGTTACTGCGTATACCATCTTTCAAATCCATTTCACAAATGCGTTCGAATAGTACTATGGTAGAGTGTAGTGGTGGGTTGAACAAACTCGAAACTTTCAAATCATGTGTTAAGCAAGGTGTATTGCCCATTAACACTGTTAAATTAAGTTTCTGAGTGAAAATTTTCAAATCCAGAATGGCTTTTGCTAAATCAGCCCTTTTGTCAGGCAGAAAAGAAAGCCCCCTAGATAAAAAATCAACAAAACACATATCCAACTGAAAATTGGTATAGTTAAAAACTTTAAAGTCACCTGGGAGCTCAATGTAATCAAAGGGCTAGCAAGCGAGCCATGGGCTACCTCCTCCGGCGATTCTGCTTCTTCCGTTGCTGCCCCTGATGGCTGGAATTCTGTTGTGCCAGAGTAGCTTTCTGGCGAGCACCCTGAAAACCCTGTCCGTTCATATTATTTGATGTGAACCCTGATATTTGTCGTGGACCATTGCCATATTTAATTCTCTTGCTCCGCCTAACCTGTGGAGGTTGGATGTTATTGTCAGAGCCTTCATCCTCGCAAACATTGTCAAAGGAGCATGAATCATGGTTAACCTCATCAGTGCCAATGAAATTAGACACTTGTGGAGGTAAAGGATAAGCATTGCCTTTTTCGTAGGCATAGATATCCCTATTCAATTTTTTAGTTTTCACCTCAATGCTTCTCTTAATAACCACATCAATAGATGAAAAAATTCGACCATAATTGAATTTATACCTGGGGAATTCTGTATCAGATGTAATGTTTTTCTCCAGGATTTCTAGTTCGCCTTTAAGAGTAGCTACTTGTATGTCATAATGTTTTATGAGGATACCTAGGAATTCCATGCCTTGTCTGTCGAATAAACTAATAAGCTCTAGATGGAAACTAGATTTTGGAATAAGTCCGACAGGATACCTCCACTGATGGAGACCCTTAGGTACTACCCTTTTATTGATGCATTGTTGCAGATAACTAATTTCCAACTGTAGTTTCCGGTATTTTAATAGCTTCTTGTCAAAGTCATTCAAGTTCACTATTATGTTAGAATTGTTGTTGACCGGAGAGCTTGGAGAGTGTAAATTGTTATCTTGGTCACCACCAAAAAAGATTGGGGTTTTTAGATATTCGCCAAAGACAGGTAACATGTTTAATGTATTTTGTAGTTGTCCTTGACTGTCATTTTGATTCAAGCCGTGATCAGATGTTATAGTGCCACTTCTAGTTGCATTGTTCATATTTTCACGGCTGTTTGATACTTGAAAATGGGACAAACCTTGTCCATTGGGAATCAAGCTGTTTACCGAATTGGTAGGCAGACAGAAGCCACTATTTCTCTCATTGTCAAGTTTTTTAGACAGAGTATCCACTCCGCCTAGCAGTTGTTGTACCAAAAGGGTCAAATTGCCCACAGCATTTGCTTCGTTGTTGGTGCTCACAGGTGGATTGAGTTCATCTTGTGAAAATAAGGATTGTGAGGAGATACCTGCACCGTTCACCATATAACTTCAGAAACTTGAAAACAACACAACCAACTAGTACTCGTGAACACAAAAAGACAGCGAAACTTGCAGATGTTCTCCTTTTCCAAAACTTTATTCCGTAAGCGCTTTCATAAGGACTAGTATCCAAACTTCCTCAGACAAAGTTACACAAGCAGTCAATGACTTATATACTTATCCAATTAGTACCAGCTTATATTTATGCATTTGGGGAATACCTCCCAATATCTTTCTTCAAGAATTCTGGGCAAAGGCAAAAATAATGGGGGAAAATGTCCAAATTTGGGACATTTTTAAATGTTACTCTAATTCACTTAGAAATTTAATAGAATGGCAGGTTTTGCATGAATTGGCATTTTCTGAACAATATAACCTATGAAATTCTAATATCTGGCATTATTGATTGACGTTAATTCCCAGTAATTGACTAGAAAATCAATAATTCTGTGAGAGACGTCAAAAATATGAAGCAAAATCAATCAAGGATGATCTGCATTAAAAGGAGAATTTAAGGTTGTTCAACTGTAGGAAGTTACTTGCTACATTTGTATCAAGCCCCATGCAATAGTCTCAGAGTAGAAGAGTTTTTTTCCCTTCTTTTTAATTCCTTTTATCCTCAATTTGAGCACCATTTCCCTTGCTCCTGAAGCTGTCAGGAGTCATGACTGGCAGGTGTGTACGGGAATACAGTACTGGCATTTGTGGTTATAGCTGAAGTGCTCAGCATATATGGTAATTTGACTGTAGCAAGATGTTTGTTACATTTGTAGCAAGCTGCTTGTTAAAGTTTCAAGTAGAAGAGCTCCCCAGTTTTGTTGGTCTTCAAAGTGAAGACATTATTTTAGCTATAGAGCTAAACTGCAGATTACAGTGACAAGTGTGGGGCCCTACTGCACCCATTTGGCTGAGTCAGCCTAAGGCTGAACCTGCAAATTGGGGGAAATTTAGCTGGAACATTTGGGGAATTCCTTGATCTTTTTTCTAGTAAGTACTATGAGATTTTTCCACTAACTAAAGTAGGTCTCATTAGAAGGACAGCATGACAAGAGAGTAACGCCCTTCCTCCCAAGCTACACTACAGTGCTAGTATTTGAGTATTATGTTGAACTTACCTAAGGTGCATTTCTCTGTCTTCTGTGCTCATTTTGCAACTGTATTTTTTTTTTTTAGTTTAATATGTCACAGGTCATTTCCTGAATTTCACTCCACTTATCTCAAATAAAAACAAATAGGGCCAGATTCCAAAAGAGATGCCCTCAGTGTAAGTAGGTCCTGATTCCAAAAGACCTGCTCTCGGGGTAAGTGACATACTTCAGAGTAAGGCCTATCTATAAACAGGCTTATACCAGGGGCCAGATTCCCAAAGACCTGCTCTCAGTGTTAGTGGTCACTTGCACTGAGAACAAGTCTTTTGGAATTGGGCCCATTATGTGCAGAAGCTTACTTCAGTGATTTTGACACTTCTGTCCATATTTACCATTTTGTCTTTGTACAATTTCAGTATCAGATAGTACATATTCTTGTACTGCCATTTCAATACTGATAAAAAACCAACAAAGTATTCTCAAAAAAAGTATAATTTAGCTAAATTTCTAACTTAATAGAATATGACTATAGATAAAAATGCAAGAACATTTTTTTAATTTTTATTGTTGCACATCTTAGTGCAAAAAAATGAATATTTTTAAAAACTGCATCCTGGTATCAGATATAACACTATCTTCCAAATTAACAAATTATAATTGCACATACAAACTGTGCGTGCATGCGTGTGTGTGTGTGTGTGTGTGTGTGTGTGTGTGTGTGTGTGTGTGTGTGTGTGTGTGTGTATATATATATATATATATATATATATATATATATGTGTGTGTGTGTGTGTGTGTGTGTGTGTCTAAATTGTTTGATCAAACATTTTAGCTCTTTAGTGTGTCACACAAATGAGTATTTATGCAATTTGCATATATATATATTTATATATATATTACACACACATAGAGAGAGAGAGAGAGACAGAGAGAGATATCTTTATATCACATACGTATGTGTATACATTTTTTCTCTCAAATTATTGTTCATGTTTAACCACATACTGATGTCTGCACTTATGCATATTTTATATGTATATATATATATATATGTATGCACGTGCAATTTTTTTTCTTTTTCTTTCTTTCTTTCTTTCTTTCTTTCTTTCTTTCTTTCTTTCTTTCTTTCTCAGAAGATTGTAGTCATACCAGTTATGAACTGGCCTCCATTGCTATGCACTGTATTTCAGCATTTTTATATATTAATGTGCCTTTTGTTAAGCAGTGGATATGATTGTATCTGCAAAGTCATTATCTGCTCTCAGTGTTATGAAGTATCTGCCTGCATCTACAAAGTGCTTCTTGACTTATGACTACATTTTTCTGTTATTTGGATTTTTTTATGTTTGAGCCCATGTGTGAATTTTCTGACAGTTCCTTACGAAGCACAGGAATTGTTCTTTTATTTGTTATTGATTTTTCAATCAATATGTGCATTTTTCAACAACCTTTTATGGAGCAAGAGGCTTTGCATTAGCTGGGATTAGTAAACAGGAACCTGGCTGAGGCAACCCTTAAATAGTTTGCTGCACCCCTCACACAAAGTTGGCATTTACTGATGCCCCACTTCCATTTAATAGTATTGTGATTTGGAAAATATAAAACAAACAAAAAAGATGCCTCTGTTTAACAAGCCTGTCCAGTAAATCTGTGAATCAGGGCAGAGATAACTGTCACATTCATCTGTTCTTAAATCATGCTGCAGCAGTTTTTAAGAATTTTAAATTGGTCTCTGCTGGAGACCTAACAGGTCTCAGCCCTGGCTGAATGCAGTATTTATTGTGTTCATGTTTGGATGTATGAGACTGAGGAGAACTGGGTTAATCCAGAAAACCACAATACTTTGAAGCCTAGTACGTGGCTCCTAACAGACCTGCTCATTGTCAGTAAAGACACAATTTAAGATGTCCTTACATATATTGTGGATTCCAGAGCACTGGTGCATAAAAGCGTTTTTACAGTCTGCTGTTGCAGTCCACTGGCATGGACAGGGTGTTCCTACTTAGACCAAGAATGTGACAAGAACAATGCAGTCTTTCTTTTCCTGAGAACACTAAGGAAATACAGCCTTAAGCCTGCTAATTATTTTACTGATTTTGAAAAGGGGATAATCTGTCAAACTTTATTACCAAAATTAGTTACTAAAATGTACCGGTGCTTTCTAAGCTTTTACATCTTTTGCTTGATTTTGTTCTGCTTGTGTGGTTCTGCTTTAGCAACAAAAAAAAAAATAGATTACAGAGGTCTTTAGTGAGGTGCAAGAAAAATATTACAGTTTAGGATAATTCAGAATGTCTTTCATTGTTTAAAATGCTTCAATGATCAATTCTAGTGATTTACAGGAGCAGGAATAGTCCTTGAAAATAGTGCAACTATGCCCTTTTAGAGACACTGACTTAGCGAACTTTACTAGACTGTATGTAGATTAAAAGCTATCAGATTCACTTACCGTGGAGTAGTTACTCTTTAAAGTAATGCATAATGACCTAATCTATGTCATCAGTACACGTAATATTTGAAATAGCAAGGTTATGGACCATGATTTTGTAAAGAATAGTGGGGTAAGCTGGGTGATGCAAGTGATGTGCCAGGCTGAGGTTATATCAGTGACTGTCCTTGCTTGCCACCCATTTTCTTACATTGAGTCAGCAGTATTGAAAAAGAGATTCTGGACAAGTACAGGGATGGTCATGAAGGAAGTGGCTTGGCATTTTGGTTCCCTATTATGCCGTTGCAGGTGCAGGTTGTCAAATGCGTCTTTGTCGAACAGTAAAGCGCAAAAAGGCAAAATAGCGAGGCAGCTTTTCAGCGAATTCTTTCCCTGGGAAAGAATTTGTTTGGCTGCTTTCGCTACTTTGCCTTTTCGTTACTGTAGTACGATCTCGAAGTTGGTATATTTAAGTAGGAGGGTGTAGGGGGTATAACCCCCATGTCAGGGGGTGTGGGGGTGAACCCCCCCCCACATTAATCTTCTTTTCTTTCTTGATGGGTTGGAGGTTCGATCCCTCCTCTCAGCCCACTCTGCTAAGCTCGAGAAGAGTCTTTTTACCAGCTCGAGGCAGCCCCCCCCCCCATGATGCATGCAAGGTACCCCCAGATCTCGCTTTGCTGACAGGCAATAGCAGCAAGCAGCAAAAATAAATCCAAAAAGAAGAAAGAAAACTGGAAAAAAAAAGACCAGAGTCTGAATGGTCTTAGCATATAACAGTTTCTTATACAAGGTCTGTCCAGGCCAGGGGAGAGGAGGGGAGGAGAAGAGAAAAGAGAGAGAGACGAGAAACAAACATGATGGCTATGGGGGGTACATATACTTAAATGTTTTGTCAAATCTCGCCTTCTCTTCTTGATGGGACCGCCGGCCCCTAGCACCTCTATCCTGGGTGGCTCAATGGAACAAACTGTCAGCTTGAAAAGCTGTAGAAGTAGCTAAAGCTCCTAGTTGAATGTGCTTTAGGCCTTTTATTATCCTGACAGGGAAACAAAAAGTTGATCAGATTTTCTAAATTTTATAATGTAGCTTTTTGTTCAGCTTCTTTTTGAAGCTTTTTAGGTAAAAAAAAGGTTGATAGTTCTCAAAGATACTCTCTTTTTGAAAAAACCAAATAGGGGTCGAAACCGAAAGAGCATGAAGTTCAGACACCCTCTTGGCAGATGTAATAGCCACTAGAATAAAGTTTTCCAAAGAAAGATATTTCAGGAACAAGAACAGCTGCTCAAGGGGGGAAGAATCAAGGGATGTCAGCACTAAATTTAGATCCCACTGAGGAGGAGGATTCCTGACTGTGGAAGAAGAGGAGCCTGCATGAAAAATCTCGCTAAGAAGTCCAGGACTGCCTGAACAGGGGCAGTAAAAGATCAATATATTTGGGCCTTAGCCCAATAAGAGAACGCTTCCATTTGCTTGCATCCTCTTTCCGGTAGAGGATTTTAGCCGGTCTGATATCTATCTCTAACTAAGAGATCATCAAAGGCCTGGCTAAGAAGGAAAGTGGATAACCATGCTGTGAGGTTGAGAGAAGGGATTGACCGGTGCAGCTGACCCGATTGGTCACTGGGTCCAGATGCCACGGCTGCACCAAAAGGTGATGATGGAGGACGGGAACCAAACTTGTCGAGGCCAGTAAGGGGCAATGAGAATCAATTTGGCTCTCAAACGCTTTTCTGGATCACCTGAGGGACGACACTGAGGGATCAGAGGAACCTGGGTCAGAGCGCTGGGGGGGATGGCCTGATAGAGGGAAGAGGCTGAAAGCAAAAGATCGCAACATGGGACGACCCCATTCTGTTATAATGTTGGTTTTCCAGATATATGCTGCTACCAGAAACCGATGAGAGGAGATCGCCCATTGCCATAGTCTGAGCGGACAACACAAGGTAGGACTGGTTTTCCCCTGTTTTGTGATATACTCAAAACTACAGACATGTGTGTGGTGTGACTGCAATTGTCCCTACGGGAAGAGGGCTTGCAACGCTAAAAGCACTGCTCTCATCTCCAGGTTGCAGATGCAGATGGTACTGAACGGCTGCCACGCCCCCATGACCATCCTGCCCTAATGACCCCCCCCACCCGATCAGGAGGACAGTGGCTATCGGGATGGGGGGGCAAAAGTACCCCTTGGTGAACCTTGAGACGATGTGATCCACCAAGCAAGATGCTCTTTAGATGTCTTGTCACCAGAATGGTGACGCATTGGAAGTTGCTGGTGTAATGGTCGCAGCCATGAGACCTAATACCTTTAATTTTCTTTGAATGATCCATGAGTCTGAATGTCTGAAACTCTTTGTTCTGTATTGGTCTGAGCTGACATAAGAAACAGTGTTTAAGTTCTCATGCTATGAAGGTAAGCTGGCAGGGCGATAAGGATGACTTTTCGAAGTTGATTGAGATGCCCAAGTCTCGAGATACGGAAACACCTGGAATCCTTGACGCCTCAGGTGATGACTGGACCAGCGGAGAAATCTCCTGAGCCGCCTGTGAATTTTTGTGATAGTGCGCATGATAGTACGATCCTGAGATAATCTTCCCACTGCCTCCAAGGAGGGGGCTTGTCAGAGAGCTCCCCCTGTTTCCCTTTTTCTTCCCCCTCTCCTCTGCCTCTAGAGCGCCTGTTGTTGTTACCCCACGTGAACCGGCGTGACTCCTTGGATTTTACAACCACATCTTCCAGTCTGCTTGTCCTGCTGCTCGCACCTGGTCAAGTTTCCTTCACGTGAAGGACCTTTAAAGGGATCCGCGAAAATCACATAGCCGCATCAGGCTTTACGCCTAGGGTTCCTAGCTGCGATTTTTTTTTTCTGCCCCTGCAGCTGTTGGATCCTGAACTACTTCTCCCAGCGCCCACGCTGCAACACAACCCATAAGGGGGGGTCGAAGGCGACATCCTTCTTCTCTTAAGTCCCCTTTCCAGGAGGATGAGCTCACCAGGTTCGAGGCTCCAGGGGAAGGAAGAGCGGTTCGGACAAGGAACTGCGGGTGTGGACCAACAGTCGCTGTTGAGACGGATCAGGTAACATTTGGGCCAGTACCTGTGACTGAAGATCGGCTTGCTCCGATAGAAGAGGTGAAGCCGGAAGAAGAAGTATCCGCAAGTGAAGGAGACCTCGGACCCTTCCTGGACTTGGCAATGGGAGCCACATAGCCATAGTATAGATCCGAGCCGACGACACCGGAGCGGACCTCGACGGAATCTTCGCTCGGCGCGCCGGCGATACAGCCACCAAAAGTAACGTGTCGGGAGCGATCGAGCCGGTTCCCGATGCCTGTGCCACATGGGTGTCGGAACCCATCGGAGCCGACATCGGCGTAATAATTCCGCAACCGAGCCCATCATCGAAGGCTTTGTTGTTTTTGAATCCATCGCCCAGCCCAGCGATCTCGACTCAACGAAGTCGGAGCCGAGGCAGCAGGCTTAGATACATGGAGCCGACTAGCCGGAGAGCCCTCCCGCTTAAGAAGGGAGGACCTCATATTAAGGCGGCAAACGAGATCTGGGTACTTACCGCCTTGCATCATGGAACATGTAATGTTTTACTGTTTTGTTTTGTTTTTTGTTTCGGAACAGCAATTGTTTTCCATTGGAAAAGAATCACTGTTCTGAAGTTTTGACATTGTAAGCTTTTGCTTACATGGGGTCGATTATCTGTCGTTCACTCTTCTGAGCATGAGATATGATAATATAGACCATGGCATTTTATGTAATGAGTAACTAACCCTCCTGCTGTACCAAGCAGTGTGTTATATGACATGACCTATCAGGCCCTATAAAATTACTATTTAACTGTAGCCTCCAAACAGGCTTTATGCCTCACGAATAGAGAACAGCAACAGTAATCCCTCTCCACAAAGGTGAAACATCTATAGACCCTGGAAACCACAGACCCATAAATCTCACTAGTCTTAAATGTAAAGCCATAAAAAGAATTATCATAGAAGTAATCAATAATGATATAGGAAGCCTCCAGACACTGGACGAAACCCAGTTTGGTTGCATCAAGGGTAGGTCATGCCTACTCAGCCTGGTACACTTTTTGAGAAGGTTACCAAAGCAATGGATAAGGGCAAAATGGTTCACACTGCCTACCTTGACCTGGCCAAGGCATTTGACACAATACCCACTCAGTCATTGTTAACAAAATCAAGAGGTTAAGTATAAACTCTTATGTCACCCAGTAGATAGCCAGCTGGCTCACAGACAGGACCCAGGACGTTAGAATTAGGGAGTCCACCTCTACAAAGAGGCCAGTCACAAGGGGAGTCCCTCAAGGATTGGACCTGGGATCGCTCCATTTTGGCATTTACTTTTCTACAATCAAGGCTATGTCAATGGTCTCTGGCAGACTAAATTTGCAGATAACTGCACATTAGAAGCAGTCATAGAATCCCTCACATATAGAAATATTCTCCATGAAGGGCTGACCCAGACAAATAACTGGTATCAGAGGCGTGGACTAAAACAAAATGCCAAGAAATGCATAATAGTATCCTCTGGGAAGTCATCCAACCCTGGTGACTACCATATTGACCACACACCACTAGAAGTCTACCTCTACAGAGAGGCCAGTGACAAGTGGAGTCCCTCAGGGATCAGTCCTTGGACTGCTCCTTTTTGGCATTTACTTCTCAGAGGTCAAGGCCAATGTCAGTGGTCTCTGGCTGACTAAATTTGCAGATGATTGCAAATTAGGAGTTGTCATTGAATCTCACACTGACACAAATGTTCTACAGGAGGGGCTAACACAGACAAATAATTGGTGTCAGAGTCATGGACTAAAACTAAACACCAAGAAATGCATAATAGTATCCTTTGGGAAGTCATCCATCCCTGGTAACTATCATATTGACAACACACCCCTTAGAATTGACCCAGTAGTCAGGGACTTAGGGACACACATAGTAATCTGGCTTCTGACCATCATGTGTCTACAGTATTGAGAAAATCATTCTGTGTTGTGCATCTTATAAACAAAATTATGGCATCTAGTTCCAAGGAAGTCATTGTTCCGGTGTATTCAGCAGTCATCAGACCTATCATTGACTACAATGCCCCCTTTGGCATATACCCAACCAGGCACATCCAGCAATTAGGACATCCACAGTGGTTCCTCACTCAAAGAATACAGGGCATAAGTAATATGACCTTTGCAGACTGACTCAAGGCCCTATCCCTGCATTCTGTCTCCTACAGGCTGTTGAGCATACGAGGCATTGTCAGACCCCACTCTGATGGACCTCCTCCATATCCACAAAACAAATCATCGTCATCATCATCATCAAACCCCCTTTTCCCATTTTCTATATAGGGTCAGGGTATTGTGTTAACTGTCTCCATCTCTCTCAATGCAATGCCATATTCCTGATTTCTTCGACACTCATGCCTAACTATTGCAGAGCTTCTCTCACACAACCCATCCATCTCTTTTCTCGGGTACCTCATTTCCTCTTACTTTCTTCCTGTTTCATCTAAATCTTCTTCACAAATTGTCTTCTGCTTTTCTGCATGAGTTCGAACCACTGAAACCTGTTATCTTTGACCTTTTCTGCAATTGAAGCTTCTTTGGCTTCTGCTCTTATGTCCTCATTTCTTTGTTAGTCCCACAGTGTGCATCCTACCACTCTTCTCAGGCACTTCATTTCCATCACCTCTAGCTTCCTCATCTGCTTTGCCTTTACTGCTCAGATTTCTGTGCCATGCAAACTACTGTTCACACCACTGTTTTGTACACCTTACTTTTCAGCCTCTTTGGCATTCATCTGTCATTCACTACACCTGAGACTCTATGCCAGTTGGCTGCAGCTCCTCTGATTCTATCTTTGACCTCTTCTTTCAGACTTCCCTTCTCCTAAACCACCCCTCCTAGATACTTGAAGCTATTAACCTGTTCCACTATCTTCCCTTCTATCTCAAGTCTCAGCTTCTTCTGATTTCCACAATTTGCTGACATTACCACTGTCTTATTTGTGCTTAGTTTCATCCCATGTGCCTTCAGCTTTGCATTCCATTCCTTTATCCTTTGGTAAAGTTCTTGCTCAGAGTCTGCCTGTAATGCCACACCATCTGCATACTGCAACTTTGACGATCTGTCCCCTCTAACCTCTTTGTAATGTAGTCCGTCACCAGTATAAACAGCAGTGAGCTCAGAGCTGAACCCTGGTGCACACCCACTCCCACTGGGAGCCCCTCTGCGAGACTGAATGCTTTTCATACTTGAGTCACTGGCTCTTTGTACATAGGTTCATAGGTAGGTACTAGGCTATCTGTCTGAAGGCATTTATAATCCTAGCCAGAATGTGTTGGCTTTTGCCGCCCCTTTAGATTAGTTCCCTGTGCCTCTGTCCAGCAGAGCTACTGAAGTGATCCTCGGGGTAAACTTTCTGTTTCCCATCCACTCATCAAGGTTTCCCTTGAAGAGGGTTAGCGAGGAGCCCTGCCTAATGTAGATTGGAATCTTGTTCCAAAGCATGGGAAGTCTCTGGGACAGGAATCTATCCCTCCAGCATGTCCTATTTATTGTTGTGGTGAGGTTTAGATCCCTAGAGCATGTGGCTTGAGGGGATATGGTTTTCTTTAGGCTGAGCATGTCCATCAATTCTGGGTTGGACATGGCCTTGTATGTCAGGCAGAGATCACCTGTGAGTAGGCAGTATGCAACCGAGTACAGCTAGAGTTTCTTCAGTCGAGCTGCATAGGGCACCTGTTTGAGGCCAGTGATCCTCTTGGTGAGGTACTTCTGTGGTCTTTCCAGCTGTTGCAGGTGTCTTGTAAGGTACATCCCAAATGGGGCGTTGTACTCTATGATGGGTCTGATGAGCGATGTGTAGAGGGGCACAAGGACCTCTTTTGATCTGGATGTGAACCCTTTTGTGATTAGGTGGGTCACATTGAAGGATTTTCTAGCCACTTTGGCAATGTGATTATCAGAGGTGAGATTACTATTTACTTGGGTCCCCAGATCCCTTATTACGTCTTCCGTATTTAGGGGACTACCACCTATGTGGTAGTTCATGGGTACTTTGTTTTTTCCAAAGGGGATGACTACGCACGTTTTGGCATTTAGCTTGAGGCCATGATTTTGACATCAGGTATCCGTCTCAGTGAAACCCTTTTGGGGGGTGTCTGTATCAGCCGGAGAGTCAATTATAGCCCCTAGTTTTCAGTCGTCTGTGAACTTGGTCAGCCATAGTCCTCCTGTGCTTGCCTGTACCTCTAAGAAGTATATGCCAAACAGGAGGGGTCCTAGGACTGAGCCCTGGGGAACACCACTTGTAACCGGTTTAGAGTCAGACCTAGCTCCCACAACTCTCACCATGTGGGTTCTGTCCATGAGCCAGTTGGCAACCCATCTTGTGACGTAGGGGTTTATGTTCAGGCTGGTGAGCTTGTCTATAATACCAGAATAGGGAATAGTGTCAAAGGCCTTTGTGAGGTCTAGGTAGGCTGTGTGCACCACCTTTCCCTCATCTATAGCCTTGGTAACTGTCTCAAAGAAGTCCACCAGGTTTAGGAGGCATGATCTGCCCTTAACAAAGCTGAACTGGGTAGGTTCCAGTGTTTGGAGGTTCCCAATGTCTCTGTTAATGAGTTCCATGATGATGTGCTTCATAGCCTTGCAGACCAAGCTAGTCAGGCTTATAGGGCGATAGTTCCCGGGGTCTGTTGTGGCTCAACTTTGTGGGGAGGAATAACCATTGCTGTGTGCCACTCTATGGGTATGTAGCCTGTGGGGAGGCTGAGTTTGAATAGTGTGTTTAGGTGAGTGGTTAGTTCGTCTTTGAGCTCATGTAGGATGCAGCCTGGGACATCATCCGGTCCCATTGATGCTGTGTTTTTGGCTTTGGAGAGGGCTGTTTTAACCTGAGTGCCTGTGATTTCAGGGGCTGTACATTCCTCTGGTATGATTATGGGCCCTTTTGGGGTTGAGAGGGAGGTGACATTTGCACTGAACCTGTCTGCCAGGATGTTGGCGATATCTGTCAGTTCAGTGTATTTTGTGCCATTCTGAACTAATGCCGAGCAGATCTGAGCATTGCCACTTACATTCTTGACATAGCTAAAGAATGCCTTGTGGTTATCTTTGGAGTCCTTGGCAATTTTTCTTTTGAAGCTAGCCTTGGATGATTTTATGAGGGATCATAGTTTCTTGCTGATACTGATCAGGGATGTCTTCCCTTCTTGGGATATTACTCTTTTCTGTACTAGCTTCCTCCTTCTATTGTATAGCTTGTTTATGGCAGGGGTCCACCAGACTGGTTTCCTTTTCTTGGAGGAGTGAGTCTTGGTTTTGCTTGGGATAGCATGATCCATGCATTCTTGTAGGTGCCTGTAGAATGCATTAGTAAAGGATTTTTCAGCTTGGACAGCATTATCCTTTAGCAAGGGGGCTTTGAAATTTTCCACCTCGGTCTTAAGTAACTTGAAGTTTTCTTTTGAAAAGTTTTTCATGGTGGTTTCCTTGACCGGGGGTGGGGGCGGAATGTGGATATCCAGAGTGATTTATTTATGGTCAGATCTAACCAGCGAGGGGTTGACCTCCGGTGTGGCACCCATGTTGGTGATGACCAGGTCCAATATGTTGTCACCTCTGGTGGGAGTGTTGACCAGTTGATCCAGGGTATTTGAGTTTATAAATTCTAGGAAATATTGGGCAAGGGAGTTAGTACTTGAGTAGTTCTCCCAATTAATGTTTGGGTAATTGAAATCACCCAATATTAGAGTGTTTGGTAGGACCTTTATGTTTCCAGTGTTTCCAGAAATGTGGAATGGGGGTCCTGGGACATGGTGGGTGATCTGTAGCAAGCTACAATTTGAATTGCAGTTTTGCCCATTGTTAGTTGCACATGGATGATATCTGAAGCATCGTGCTGTGCCACTAACCTGGAGGTGTGGGTATCCTTGATGAATATGGATACATCCCTACCTTTTGTATTTCGGTCCGGGTTCAGTGGCCAAAATGTATGGTATGAGTTATAGCCTGGTAGTGCTGGGGTGCTCTCTGGAGCCTTAAACCAGGTTTCTGTTACTGCACATATATTGATTTTCTCCATACTGAGGAGTGCCTCGAGTGTGTGCATTTTAAACTTTAGACTTCTGGCATTGAGTAGCATTACCTTCAGTTTTTTGTTACTTGTGCTATTTACGGTGGTGGGTTTGTCTTTTGAGCCTTGCCAAAAAAAGACACTATGGGGGTAGCAAGAGCCTTGGCCAGTATTCGAAAGCCTAAGGGTGACAGGTGCAAGCTGTCTCTAGTGAAGCAGCATGGCTTGTCGAGCATGTCATCCCAGGTGGACAGACACTGGATCCCCTTTGAATGACACCAAAAACTTAGCCAATTGTTGAAATTAATAATTACTTCTTTATACCATGGTATCAATCTTGGTGAGTACAGGATGCTATTCAGGGTCAGGGTCATACCAGCCTGGGCTATGTGATCAGAGAGCTCTTCCATGTCTCTTTTCATGTAGTCCTGGGAGGTATGGCTCAGGTCATTCACACCAACATGGAAAATGACAGAGTCGTATTTGTACTTGTTCTGGAGTGACCTGAGTGCTTGTGTTATGTGGTGGATCCTGGCACCCAACAGGCAACTAACAGTAACTCTCTCTTTGTTCAGCCTAGAGAGTGGGATGTCAGTGTGCTTGACTATAGAGGCACCTATTACTAGTGTGTTGGGTATGTTATTTTGCATTAAGGGCTGTGATTGTGTGGCACACTGGTTTTGTGAAGTATGTGTTTCATGGTTTGTGTTGGGAGGTGGAAGTTGCTTGGATGTCTGCTTTGGAGGTCTCTGTTGCTTTTGCAGATTTTTATTTAGAGCCTCTGAGTATGTTTTTGTGTATTTATGTGTGTTTTTTGCCAGTGCTGGTTTAATGGGTCTATGTAAGACTGGTGGTGTGATGCAAGTATTTCCCTTCTCCTCTTGACTGCATGACCCAGTCTTGGGTTGAGAGAGCTTAGCCTCCAGTTTGGCTGTATAATTGCATCTCTTACATGTATTAGTGTTTGGTGGTAGGAGGAGAGGGTTGTCTGTGTACATGAGGCAGTTGTAACATTGCCTCAAAATGCCCAGATTCACCAGTTAGACTGGAGAGTACACCTGAAACTGCCCTTTGGACATGCCTGGATAGGTACAGTGAACTGTTTTACTGATTGGCTGGTAAGGTCGAATACAGAGCCTTGTCCTTCTGTACAGTATTGGGGGGGGGGTGCAGTGCTAGGGTTTATAAGTGCTTGCTATGAGTTTTGTGCAAGTGCCAGGCTGAGAAATGAATGGTTTGAGTGTTTAAGTTGAAGGTTTGTCTAGTTCCAAGGGAAAAATTGAAGAGTAGACTTTGTGGAGCCAGGAATAGTTATACCCTAGCTAACCAGTGCTGCCCGGTGCACAAAACCAGGCAAATGCAGTTTTTATAGCAGGGAAATGAAAGAGATAGAAATTAGCCCAAAATGGCCAATAAACTACTAATTTCTGGGCTGACACCACTCCTCCAGGGACAGATAGGCTGCTCAAAGCTCCTCTCTTTCACAGGTGAACAGAGAAACTTCTTTTTATCCAAGTAAGGTATGGGCAAACGCAGAGACTTGTAACACAGCCCTGAATTCAGCACTAACCAATAGCCTGTACTATTCTACAAATGTTTCTGGGACTTCAATCCACCACATTACTGCCCAAATCAGCTTTTTTGGGACCTTGTCATATGCTTTCTCCAAGTCTAGGAATGCCAGTTGGACTCTTTCCTCATCTCTAGCTTCTTCTCAACTGTCTGTCTCACTGCAAACATCAGGTCAGTTGTGCTGCATCCTGATCTGCATCTGAACTGCTCATCTTCAATCTTACATTCTACTACGCTGAGTATCCATTTATCAATCACCCTCTTCAAAACTTTCATGCAATGTGACAGGAGGTTGATGCCTCTGTACTGCCCGTACTTGTGGATGTCCCCTTTGTTCTTGTGCGCTGGCAGGAGTATGCTTATTCTCCAGTCATCTGGGATACGTCTTTCTCTCCCCACTGCTATGAGTACTTCAGGAACTATTTCTCGCCATCTCGCCCAGCATTTTTATCATATCTGCTGTGACCTCATCTGAGCCTGCTGCTTTCCCTGACTTCATTTTCCTTTAGTGTTATTCTTACTTCTTCTAGGGTAGACTCCTCCTCTTCTTTCATCATAGGCTGGGTCTTGGTCAGTACAGCTTCTGTTGGGTTTTCTTCATTCAGAAGCTACTAGAAATACTCTTTCCACCTGCCTTTGATGTCCTGTGGACTGGTGAGCAGGTTGTTTCTGGTATCCCTTATGAAGGATGTCTGACTAGCTTCTTTACCTTTCTGTCTTTGCCTTACAACCTGATTTAGTTTCTTTGTGCTACCTACTGAGTCACTTTCCAGAAGCTACTAGAGTTCCTTTGATGCCCTGTTCTTTGTTATTGCAACTCCTTTCTTAGCTTCTTTGTTAGCCAGCCAGTATTCCTTCCTAGGTTGGTCTTTTTTATCTCCCACTTTTTCCTGCACTTCTTTCTTTTAATGACTTCTTGTACTTTTGCATTCCACCACCAGTTTTCCTTATGTACCTTATTTCCATACCTGGCCCAGCCACATATTTGTTCTGTAGTCTTAAGGTGCTATCATTTTTCTTCAACTTCACCTATTTCCTCCTCTTCTTGGGGTACTAGAGCCCTGAGTAATTCTTTGAACTGTTGTACTTTCTCTCCAGTCAACTTCCAGGTCTTTGGCCTGGTCTCTGTTGCCTTTAAAGCTTTCTCTGACCACTGCCTGCAGCTGATTGTGGCAACCAGTGGTTTATGCTGTGGGCCGACTGTTTCACTTGGGATGACTTTACAATCCTGCATTATTTAGTATGTCCTGCAACTGCTGTTTGAATGCACTCTTTTCCTCACTATCACACCCCTGCTGTGGGGCATAAGCTAAGATTATAAATACTGCCCTATCATAACACTGGAGTCTAATTGCCATGAGTCTTTCATTAATTCTAATGATATCCCTCACTTCCTTCTGAAGCCTCTTTCTCTCATCACAATTCCTACACCATTTCTAGCCTGTCCTCCTCCTGAGTAGTAGACTCTGGATCCCAAGCCAAGTGGCTTCACTGCACTGCCCTTCCATCTTGTCTCTTGGATACATAGGATGTCCAGCCTCCTCTGTATCTTCATCAAGTCATCCACTTCCAACCTGCATCCTGTCAGTGAGCCTCCATTAAGTGTAGCACTTCTCAGTTCATGTTTGGCAGGTTGATTGGTTTTTACATCCCGCTTTCACTCAACAAACTTATCCCAGGTAACCCAGGCTGGACAACTAGACACCATCCGACCAGTAGCTTATTGACCTAGGACTGCTGGGCTTTGTGGCAGGCATACACTGGCCAATAGAGGCACATACACCCCTCTCACCATCAGCATGGGTCCTTGGAGTAGGTCGGTCCTAATAGCAACATTAGTCAACATGACTGAATCACATAGAGCATATATTTACACCATCAAGGGGTAGCCCTGCCACAGTGCACAGTCTGTGATCTATTTTCTCCTATCTTGAGGATACTATGCACCGCAGTAGATACCCAAAGTGGTTAGTCTGTACAACTCCTTCTCCTTAGTCTATGCTGCTTCCCACAGCTCCATTCATTGGGAGTTTGAGATGGAACCACTCAGCATGTTTTGTGGAGGTGGGAGGAACCCCACAGAGACACAAGAAGAACATGCAAACTCCAAATAGGCATTGGCTAGATGTCAGGACTGAACCTTGTAACTTGTACACAGGAGGCGAAGACCATAACCATTATGCTAACTGATCTCTGCAAAACAAACAGGAACAGAATTACTGATTCTAAAGACTTAAACCTTGCCTGTGATATAAATAGGACCTGCTAATGAGACAGGTGTGTATCCCACAGTCTACCCTTCTCTGGAGCAGGCTCCCCATCCATGTAAAACAGAGTTCCTCCTTAACCCAATCCAAGTGTAACATGGACAATTAGATGTGGAACAGGAAATTCATCCCTGGTTTGGCACCTATGTTTCTAATGGACACATGCAGCTTGTAAATGGTTCATCTCCCAAGCCCCTGCTTGTAAATGTTTCATGTCCTAAGCCCTTGCTTACACTTATCAAGGGAACCAAAACTTGCCAGAAATTTGGGATGCATGGCTAGACTTAAAAAAGCCCTTGTGTTTGTTAGCCTAGTAAACAACTATAAACCTATCAAACTTGGTGGACTGTGGTATTATCAGCCTGGAAATTACCTAACTGATTAGTGATACTATCCTGATTTCCCAGCCTGCTTATACCAACTAGTATTATGGCTGACCTATTTATGTCTGAAGCATGCACTGTAGATCATACATCCCAACCTCTTGGTGCAGGAAATCTGGACAAAGCCCAAAAAAAATGGGGCGAACAAAGGCCCAAAAATAGGGACATATTTTAAATGTTGCTCTTATAAACTTAGACAGTTGCTAGAGTAACAGGGTTTGTGTTAACATACATTTTCTGAAGGATTTGAAGTCTGAAACTCAAATGTATGTCATTAGTTAGGGACTTCAGTCCTGAGATCATCCCAGTGATTTGACAGCAAAACACAAATTTTATGAGGAACAGATGAAAAATATGAACCAAAAAATCTGGAGAGTTGAGAGGTATGCTGCAGATGGGTTTGCCATTTCATGTGTATTCACATGCAGACATACTGGAGACTATATTGATGAATTCAGTCATTCTCCTGTTACCTACTTAATCCAGTTCAGGGTCATGACAGAGCTGGTGCCCACCCTGTAACTCAAAAGGTAAAAAGCTAAAAGAAACTAATCCTAGATAAGGCACCATCCCACTGCAGGATGCATGCATCACACACGCACACGTACACGGACACGCACACGCACACGCACACGCACATACACACACACACACACACACACACACACACACACACACACACACACACACACACACACACACACACACACACACACACACACCCCACGCACAAACACTCACTCACACATGGGACACGCGCACACACACGGCACATGCACGCATGTCTTTAGGACATTAGAGGAAAGAGGAGCACCAGGCAAAAATCTCTGTGAAACTAGGGAAGGCATGCATACTCAAAGAACTGAATTAAAGTGCCATGTGGAAAGGAAGCATTTTATAATCCCTGATCTCCGGTGACACTTGAAGATGTATTAATCCTATCATAAAATAAACAGGCTTTAATATTATGTAGTTGAAAAAGCAGATATAATTGTTTTATCTTTCAACTGGAAAGGCAGAAAAAGTCTATGGACTTCAGTTCCTTTAGCTACTCTTCCATTGATAAGATCTGTGTGTGTGTGTGTGTGTGTGTGTGTGTGTGTGTGTGTGTGTGTGTGTGTGTGTGTGTGTGTGTGTGTGTGTGTGTGTGTGTGTGTGTGTGTGTGTGTGTGTGTGCGTGTGTGTGTATGTGTGTATGTGTGTGTGTGTGGTGGGGAGTTAAAGCCTAAGGAAGGATGCTTACTGCTAGATGTTAGTCCTTGCTGCATCATTACTAGGGGAAGGGGAGTAGGGAAAGCCCATAAGAAAATATCTGGTGATAGATGTTTTAAACTGGGCCTCTAAGCAGGATAGGCAACTGTTGTTGGAGTATAAAGATAAGATTTTTTGAGGTGGAGCATGTCCATTAATTCTGGGTTTGACATGGCTTTGTACGTCAGGCATAGATCGCCTCTGAGTAGGCGGTAAGCAGCTGAGTAGAGCTTGAGTTTCTTTAGTCGAGCTGCATAGGACATCTGTTTGTAGCCCATGATCCTCTTGGTGAGGTACTTTTGGGGTCTCTCCAGTTGCTGCAGGTGTCGGGTAAGGTACATCCCAAAAGGGGCATTGTATTCAATTATGGTCCTGATGAGTGACGAGTAGAGGGGCACAATGACCTCTCTTGATCTAAATGCGAACCCTTTCGTGATAAGGTGGGCTATATAGAAGGTCTTTCTAACCACTTTGGCAACGTGATTATCAAAGGAGAGATTACTATCTACGTTGGTCCCCAAATCTCTAATTACTTCTTCCAGATTAATGGATTACCACCTATGTGGTAATTTGTGGGGACATTGTTTTTCCCAAAGGGGATGACTATGCACTTTTTAGCATTAGGCTTGAGGCTGTGGTTCTGGCACCAAGCATCCGTCTCTGTGAAACCCTTTTGGAGGATGCTTGTGTCAGCTGGAGATTCGATTATGGCCCCCAGTTTGCAGTCATCTGCAAACTTTGTCAGCCATAATCCCCCCCGTGTTAGCCTGAACCTCAGAGAAGTATATACCGAACAAGAGAGGTCCCAGAACTGAGCCCTGTGGGATGCCACTTGTAACTGGTTTGGATTCGGACATGGCACCTGTGATTCTGACCATGTGGGTTCTATCTCTGAGCCAGTTTGCAATCCATCTTGTGATATAGGGGTTGATATTTAAGCTGGTAAGCTTATTTATGATGCCTGAGTGGGGTATTGTGTCGAAGGCTTTTGTGAGGTCCAGGTAGGCTGTGTAGACTACCTTGCCCTCATCTATGGCTTTGGTAATTGTTTCAAAGAAATCAACTAGGTTTAAGAGGCAAGATCTGCCCTTAACAAAGCCGAATTGGGTAGGGTCCAGTGTCTGGAGGTTCCCAATGTCTTTGTTTATGAGTTCCATGATAATACGCTCCATAGCTTTACAGACCAGACTAGTCAGGCTTATGGGGTGATAGTTTCCGGGGTCCGTTGTGGCATCACCTTTGTGGAGTGGGACCACTGTAGCTGTACGCCATTCTTTGGGTACATATCCTGTAGTAAGGCTAAGTTTGAACAGTGACTTAATGTGAGGGTTCAGTTCTTCTTGGAGCTCATGTAAGACACAGCCTGGGACACAGTCCGGTCCCATAGATGCTGTGTTTTTTGCTTTGGAGAGGGCAGCTTTCACCTGTGCATCTGTGATGTCAGGGAGGTTACATTCAGTTGGGATAGGCGTTTGCTCCTTTGGGAGGAAAGGGGGGGGGTTTGCGCTGAATCTGTCTGCCAGGATGTTGGCTATGTCTGTAGGTTCGGTATATTTTGTACCGTTATGCAACAATTCAGAGCAATCTGGGAGTTTCCGCCCATGTTTCTGACATAACTAAAGAAGGCCTTGTGATTATCTTTAGTGTCTAGGGCAATTTTTCTTTCGAAACTGGCCTTTGATGATTTTATGAGGGATTGAAGTTTCTTGCTAATACTGATCAGAGATGCCTTCCCTTTTTGGGATTTTGCTCTGTCATGTAGTAGCTTCCTCCTTCTGTTGTATAGCTTATTTATGGTCGGGGTCCACCAGACCGGTCTCCTGTTTTTGGAGGAGTGAGTCTTGGTTTTATTTGGGATAGCACGATCCATGCATTCCTGCAGGTGCTCATAGAATGCATTTGTAAAGGATTCTGCAGATTGGGCTGTATTATCCTCTGGCCCAGGGGCTTTGAAGGATTCCACCTCAGTCTTGAGAAGTGCAAAGTTGGCTTTGGAGAAATTCTTTACAGTGATTTCCTTGGCTGGGGGTGGGGACGGGATATGGATGTCCAGGGAAATTTGTTTATGGTCTGATCTTACCAATGAGGGGTTTACCTCTGGTGTGGAACATAGAGTCCCCATGTTGGTGATGACCAGGTCCAATATATTGTTCCCTCTTGTGGGAGTGGTGACCAGTTGTTCCATTGCATTAGAGTTTATAAATTCAAGGAACCATTGTACGTGGGTGTTTGGACTTGAGTAGTTTTCCCAGTCAATGTTTGAGTAGTTGAAGTCACCCAATAACATAGTGTTTGGAGAGACCTTCATATTCTCCAGTGTTCTCAGGAATGCCAAGTGGGGTTCCTGTAATAGGGAGGGTGTTCTGTAGCAGGCTACAAACTGAAAGGTAGTTTTGCCTGCTGTTAGTTACACATGGATGGTTTCCGATGCTTTGTGCAGTGCCACTAACCTGGAGGTGTAGGTATCTTTGATGAATATAGATACTCCCCCTCCTTTTGTGCTTCAGTACAAGTTTTGGGGCTGAAACGCATGGTATGAGTTATAACCTGGTAGTGCAGGGGTGCTCTCAGGAGCCTTGAACCAGGTTTCTGTTACTGCACAGACATCGATTTTCTCCATACTGAGGAGAGTCTCGAGTGCGTGCATCTTGAGGTTTAGACTTCTGGCATTGAGTAGCATTACCTTTAGTTTTTTTATCTTTGGGTTGTCTATGTAGGTGGGTTTGTCCTTTGAGTCTTGCCTAAAAAAGGCACTATGGGGGTGGCAAGATCCTTGGCCAGTATACAAAAGCCTAAGGGTGAAAGGTGCAAGCCGTCCCTAGCGAAGCAACATAGCTTGTCGAGCATGTCATCCCAGGCTGACAGACACTGGATCCCCTTTGAATGACACCAATACTTTAGCCAATTGTTGAAACTGATCATTTTGTCTTTATACTGTGGCATCATTCTTGGTGAGGGCAAGATGCTACTCAAGGTCAGGGACATACCAGCCTGGGCTACATGGTCAGAGAGCTCCTCTATGTCTATCTGTCAATATGGTTTGTTCACTAAAGAAGGCAGGAATGCCGAAACCGGTATGATGGTGGAGCCACTATTTTAAAATAATAAATGACTGTGTGCTTCTAACATTTTGGTGCTGACTGTTTTGCTGGACTTCATGATTTAGTTTTTTGGCCGTCTGCACCTGCCGTACTTGCGAGTGCTTTTTGGTGATGATAGATGTTTTGAAACCAGGGAATTCATTTGCTTGAGCCATGGCTGGTTTATGAATCTTTCAGTTTCATCTGCAAAACCAGACATAAAGTGGCATGCATTGTAAACATCTGTATATATAAGCAGCCATGAAGAGGTGTGTGATGTATATACCTGCAAATGAAGGAAGACATGAAGTGATGTGTGGTGTACATACTTGTACATGTTGCCCCCCATTAAGTGGTGAGTGGGATATACAGATACACCTGAAGGATTATGCAAGCACTCAACCCTCCTGGACCTGAACCATTATGGAAGTATTTCAAACCTTGTTGTTTTGTCTTCCAGCCTTAGATGAGTCAAATAAAAGATATAGATAGTGGGTCAAGCAACTTCAATGGCTGCCAAAAAAGAACCAGGACAATGAAGTGGACAGTGCATGCTTTTATTTCTTCCTTTAGTTGATTATTCAAAATTGTGCTGAGACCTTCGTCAACAACATCACAAATGGCATGTGACAACAGTGCTCTTATAGTTTTAGCTTGTGCACATCTTCACTAAGATCCAGCCAATCAGAATACTGTTTTACTGCATCAGCTACAAATTATGGTTTAAATGTATATATATAGAATGGAGAAATTATAAAAGAAATCCCAAAGTAGGGTTGTGTTTTACATACTGACATTTAAAAAATGTTACTTGCAATACAAATAAAAAGAAAACTGCTGTTCTTATCATCGTAGCTATCATTAATAAAAAATAGGGGTGAACTGAGAGAAACTGGAGCAGCCTTTAGTTGACTTCAAGGATATAATGTTGTTTGAATCAAATAGAAGAATTTTCTTAAACTATATAATGGTTTTGTTCTATATTAAATAAGACTGCAGATAAAATAACTAAATGTGTGGAGTCAGCATAAAATGAAATCTGTCCCATGCACCAAGGAATATCCTGTCTTTCCTGAAAATGCTGTGGATATCTTTAGTTTTGCATGGATTCCTTTAGAGAGACACCAGCAGACAGAATGTAGAGATCATTCTGCTATTAATATCTCATTCAGACAGTAACAACACACAGCCAGCAGTACAAAACCCAGTATTATGGATCTCAATTCTTACCTGAATCGAAACCCATCATGGGATTAGAACTCCTGATGTTCTAGTCCAGTGCAGATATTTTATTAGTCGAGTCACATTTATAACCCTGAAATAAACCATCTGAGGATAAAGAGTTCTAGCATTAAGGTTGTATCTGAAGGAACTGTATAATCACATTTACTTAAACAATGCGTCAGTATATGACTCATTATGAAATCATGATGTAATTGTGTGAGAAACAACACAGTATGATACACATCTCAGTTTACAATTTCTTTGAAGTCATTGAACAAAAGGCATAAGCATTTGACTGCTTTTTGTCAGGATTGTTTCATGTACCACACCCATATTTCAATGCAGGCGAAGGATGAACCATTCTTGTGGTAGTTAGAGGGCTGAGTCATCAGACTACATAAAGAAGTTTGCAATGTTTTAAAACTTCCTCCAGCACAAAAACCATAAACAGGTATGATTTTAAACATAAAGCTTTCTGGCATATCACTTGCTGTCCCAAGGGCCATGATTTCTTTTATTTAAGGTCAGCTGAGGTTGCTTCAATGTGCCCATGCTGAACAGACCATTTGTAAGAACATATTTTCAAATATAAATGCATCTTTACTTCATGGTTTTGCAACCAACTGACACGATTCAATGACCACAGCCTTGTCTGTTATTGCCAGATTTCCAGGTTTCATGATTATCTTAAAGAACTGACTTGAATTGTTGCTTTATATTAATGCAAACACCACAGTTATGATACTAGTGATTTCATCTTTTGCAGTGTGGGAACTGGAGCTGATACTTCATCTCCTGTACCTGCCTTTCTCTCAAACCCACTACTGATAAGGGTGAACTCTGTATTGGAAAAGCTTAACATCGCATTAAACGAAAGAACAGAATTTGTTAACAGGTGAAGACCACCTGACCTATTTGGTGTTCCTATATATCTATATTTCATTTTATTTATTTATTTATTTTTATATTTATTATTTTATAATGTTTCAGGTAAGAAGTTCATTTGCAACTACTCCAGATGAGAAGAGAAAAATTAAACAAACAGGTTATAATATGTAAGTAACAATGGATAACAATAGATTCCTTGCACTGCAGGGATACATACACCAGTCAGAGGAACAAGTCTTGTGAAACATGGTTAAGGTGCAAACAGAAGAATATTTTATAGCGTGGGACAACAGATCCTTCACTTACAGATGATGGAAACAAACATTAACTCATATTAAAAATAATGTTCACTTTAATATCTCTCTAAGGAAAACCACTAAATAATGAGGTAACTAAAGATTAGTTACACCTTTGCCCATTAAAATGAAAACATGGGAGAGTCTAGAAGGAACCATCCCAGAGTTAATGCACCATTTTCAGGTAGCTATCAAAATTGCAAAATTAGAGAGGGAGGGATGGATTGCGATTTAAAAAATATTCATACATGTAACTGTATAAATACAGTGGATATAAAAGTGCACACTCCCCTATTAAAATGCCAGATTTCTGGGATATGAAAAAATGAGACCACAATAAATCACTTCAAAACATTTCCCACCTTTAATGTGACCTATAACCTGTACAATTCAATTAAAAAACAAACAAATCTGTTAGGGAAAAAAATATAAAAAATAAAAAATGTACAATAAGCTGGTTGCATAAGTGTGCACACCCTTAAACTAATACTTTGTTGAAGCACCTTTTAATTTAATAACAGCATTCAGTCTTCTTGCATACAGACCTGCCATCAAATAAAGAGACTCTGATTAACCCCAAATAAAGTTCAGCTGTCCTAGTAGGATTTTCCTGACATTTACTCAGTTGCCTGCTACAGCAAAAGCCATGGTTCACAGAGAACTTACAAAGCATCAAAGGGATCTCATTGTTGAAAGGTATCAGTCAGGAGAAGGGTACAAAAAAATTTCCACAGCATTGCATATACCATGGAACACAGTGAAGACAGTCATCAAAAAGTGGAGAAAACATGGGACAACAGTGACGTTGCAAAGAAATGGACGTCCCCCCCAAAATTGATGAAAAGACAAGATGAAAACTGGTCAGGTAGCCTGCCAAGAGACCTATGATGAAGGAGTTGTAGGAATTTCTGGCAAGTACTGGTTGTGTACTACATATGACAACAGTCTCCTGTATTCTCCATACATCTGGGCTATGGGGTAGGGTTGCAAGACGGAAGGCTTTTCTTATATAGAAAAACATCCAGGCCCAGCAAAAATTTGCAAAACAATACATCAAGTCTCCCAAAAGCATGTGGGAAAATGTGTTATGGTCTGATAAGACCAAGTTTGAAGTTTTTGGCCACAATTCCAAAATGTACCTTTGGCGCAAAAACAACACTTCGCATCACCAAAAGAACATCATCGGAAAAGCATGGTGGTGGCATTATCATGCATTGGGGTTGCTTATCTTCAGCTGGAACTAGGGCTTTACTCAAGGTGGAGGGAATTATGAACAGTTCTAAATACCAGTCACCTTTGTAGCAAAACCTTCAGGCATTTCCTAGAAAGCTGAAGATGACGAGGCCTTTCACCTTTCAAGATGACAATGACCCCAAGCATACATCCAGATCAACAAAAGAATTGCTTTCACCAGAAGAAAATTAAAGTTTTGGAATGGCCTAGCCAGAGCCCAGACCTAAATTCAATAGAAAATCTGTGGGGTGACCTGAAGAGGGCTGTGCACAAGAGATGCCCTCGCAATCTGACAGATTTGGAGCACTTTCACAAGGAAGAGTGGGCAAATATTGCCCAATCAAGATGTGCTATGCTGATAGACTCCTACCCAAGAAGACTGAATCCTGTAATTAAAAGGTGCTTCAACAAAGTATTAGCTTAAGGCTGTGCACACTTATGCAACCAGCTTATTGTATGTTTTTATTTTTTATATTTTTCTGCCTAATAGATTTGTTTGTTTTTCAATTGAATTGTACAGCTTTTAGGTCACATTAAAGGTGGGAAAAGTTTTGAAATTATTTATTGCGGTTTCATTTTTTTATATCACAAAAACCTGGCATTTTAACAGGGATGTTTACACTTTTTATATCCACTGTATGTTCTGAAGTCAATTGTTGTAACTTTTCAAGACAATAGCACTGCCACATGGGTAGGGTAAAGGACACTTCCATTAAGTACCTTTCTCTGAAATGCAGTCTCTGACTGTAAATGAGAAAATGTACAAAACTTACATTTGATAACTATATCTGCAAAGTTCAAAATGTTCCAGGATTTGTTGATGATTTGTTTCCTTTTGATCAGTGGACTCTCAGAAACCACCTGAACACAGAACAAGAACATTCTCAGGCAGGAGTACATTTGAGCTTTTCTGGCACAGTACAGTGTTTCTGAGAGGCATGTTGTTGAATCCAGATAGGCTTACTTCAAAACCTTTTAATGTTATGTAGAGTAATACATGAATAAGCAGCAAAGAAACTCCAAGTGAAATCTCACTAGCTTTAAATATTTAAAGCAAACAAAATATTATCCTGAAATGCAAAGAAAAAATAAAAGAAGCATCATTGTGAGCTCAAATGTAGTTCAGTAAATTGAGAGTTTCAGTTTAAACAGCTTATGACATTTAAATGCAATGATATACTTAGCTAAAAGTGAATGCACAATTTAAATCAAGTTCCCTTTATTTATTTGTTAACCAGGTAAGTGAAATGGTCTTTCCCAGCTCCTTTCCAGCCACAATCTAGGCCACAAGGGCAAGGCTAAATGCAACATATATATGGACAACTTAATGTAGCTGGTCAACCAATATGTTTGTTTTGGAACATGGAAAGAAATATGAGTACTCAGAAACAACCCAAGCATACATGAGAACAGTTTGCAAAACTCCACACACGATGACCAGTAGTCAGGACTGCACCTAAGCCTCTGAACGATAGGTCAAAAATCCTACCACTGAACCACATTGCTGTAAGGCAAGGAGGCTTTAAAACAAAGTATTGTAACACATTAGTTGTAAGGAAAAATTGTGCTGTTTATTGATATAATGTCCCTCATCTCTTTCCTTGCAGTCTTAACATATCAATTTACTAATCTTACTCAGGTATGCAAACTGGCTCTAACCTTTTCCTAGCATTAGATAGCACGCACCATTAAACTCACTGTGAATGCCATAACTGCAAATAGAACTATGGCACTGAGAGTGATAATGCTGCCAAATGGGGCTACATCAAAAAGACGAGTTCCAAGCTGTTCCAGTGCCATAGAGGAATAAAGCCTTGACTATGGACAAGCCGACCCAGGATTGATTTTCAGCTCGGGTGACTAACAGAGTGGCATGGAGGGAAGGGTGTGCTCTTTGGAGGGGGGGTTGTGTGGACATATATATTTATAAGGAACCAACTAAAATGATCGCTGTTTCAGCATTGTATGCCAAAGGATATGAAGTCTGAAACTTCAGCCCTTTTAATGAGGAACAGACCAAAAATATGGGGCAAAAATATGGACATTCTGCAAAAATCTGGACAGTTGAGAGGTATGCACCTACCTCTTATACACACACACACACACACACACACACACACACACACACACACACACACACACACACCTACCTATCTACCTCCCTCACACACACACACACACACACACACACACACACACACATGCACACACATACATGCACACACATACACACACACACACGCACACACACACACACACACACACACACACACACACACACACACACACACACACACACACACACACACACACACACACACACACACACACACACACACACACACACACACACACACATACCATACCTCCCAAATTTTCTTAGCACAAAAAAATCTTGGCAATGCCAAAAATAATGGTGGAACAAAACCCCAGAATTAGGAACAGACTTTAAATATTGCTTTCACAAACTTATAAAATTGCTAGAATAGAAGATATTTGTGTTATTATGAATTTTCTGAAGGATATGAAGTCTGAAACTCAAATGCCTCTCATTATTTAGTGAATTCCGCCCTCATGGATTTGCCGCAATAAACCCCAAAAAACACAAACTTTATGAGGAACAGACTAAAAACATGAGTCAAAAATCTGAACATTCTGTGAAAATCTGGACAGTTGAGAGACACCTCCCTCCTTATTTTTTACATGCACACATGCCTACTTACTTCTTACACACACACACACACACACACACACACACACACACACACCTACCTTCCTACTTCTTTAGACACACCTATCTACCTACCACTTAAACAAACACACACACACACACACACACACACACACACACACACACACACACAGACACACACAAACACACACTTACCTCTCATTTGTCCCTTCATAGTCTGCATTTCAAATGTCTTCTAACATTCAAATTCCACGTGTGCGGGGAAGATGAAGACATGAACAACAGGTCGTACAAACAGGTCACACACACCTGTTGTGTTTGTGCAATCAGACACAAAGGATGTTCTTCTTAAAGAAGAACAACCTTAAAAATAAAAAAGAAAGAAAAGCTTTAATTAAAAATTAAGTCTCCCAGCAAGCGGCCCCTCTCCCAGCCAGTGGGCCCTAGTCTTTCATGGACCAGCAGGAAATTTCTACCAGACCGGAGCCAGTCCGAGGACAGGCAGTTGAAAAACACTGATCTAGACTGATATCACTAAAGTGCTATAACCAGTGATCTTACACTAAGAGGGACCCCTGCACCCTTGTGGCGGAAGGGGGTTGCTCAGGACCATTCTGAGTTGGAAATTGTTGGAATAAGGGCTCAGTGAGGGTTTTTTCTATTGGAAAACTTTGTTAGAGCTGTTTAAATTCATTTGTATTTAAGCACAGCATTTGTACACAGCTGCGCACCTCACAATGGGGTCTAGCACTGCGGTCTTTAGACGCAAGCACTTAAGACAGACACATTTTCCCTAGGTAACTAATATTGAACCCCTCTTAAGCTTCCCTGCTTTTTGTTGCACAATGCAGTTGCACACTGGTGCCCGGAGAGCAACCCAGCAGCACATTTTGAGGTGTTGATGCAGGTTTCTACACCTAAACCCCCCCACTGATTAGCTATTTTTACTAGTCCTACATTAGAACCTGGTCCTTCTAGCCCACTCTCTGCTACTTATTACAGAATACATCTGTCATAATGGACAGACAGTTTCCCGCCATTTCTCCAGCTAGCCTGATTGACATGGGCATCCTGAGGCAATGCAGAAATTGCCTCATGTATAATGACAACTTATTACTCCTAAAATATACAAACACCATCTGTGAGGGGGTGTTATCTGTACTAGGAATCTTGACTCAATGCTCTCTCTCTCTCTCTTATGTAACAACAAACTAGATAATCTAACAGGTTGTCAGCACACATACTCCACCTCTTCCAGAAACCAAGCACATAACTCATAAAACAACATACGTGGAGGAACTAACTAGACATTTACCAAAAGAGCAGAGACCTCACAATTGCAAACCTTCTGCACACAATACAGTCCCAAGAGAATCCACTACACATAAAAATACATGCATCTCACTCAATAAGCCCCTAAGGCAACACTTCAAAACCAAATGTCGTGATCACAGGTGACTCCATAGTGAGACACACAGATGTCCCCTCACCAGGCTAGACAAGGAGAATGTCATGGTCATCTGCCAGGATCCGACAAATCACGCATGCACTCGAGTCACTCAACAACAAGTACCGTTATGACTGTGTTATAATCCATGTTGGAGTAAATGACTTGAGATGTACCTCACTGGACTACATGAAGATAAACATGACTGAGCTTTCTGATTATCTGTCCCAGGCTGGTATGTCGCTAGCCCTAAGGATCATTCTACCTTCACCCAGGATGATGCCTCATTACAAACAAAAAATGATCGACTTCAACAATTGACTTAGCTTCTGGTGTCTATCCAGGGAGATTCAGTGGGATGATATGGTTGACAGACCACGCTGCTTTGCCAGAGGTGGTCTTCACCTGTTACCTCTTGGCTTTCGGTTACTGGCAAAGGTACTTGCCTCCTCCATAGTGCCTTTTTTAGGCAATGTCATAAGAACAAAATTCCTGACATAAAAATATCCTCTAGAGACAAATTAGGTTACGCTGTTTAATGCTAGGAATCTAAATCAGAAACTGCACTCACTGGAAGCGCTTCTTACTCTGGAAGATGCTGATGTCTGTGCTGTCACAGAGACATGTCACAGAGACATGGTTCAAGGCCACAGAGAATACTCTGGCCATGCAATGCTACAACGCCTTTCACGTGTTCAGACCACAAAATGAACATGAAAGAACCAAAGGAGGAGGTCTATTCATCTTCATTAAAGATAAATACACCTCAAGACTGGTGAAACAGTACAACTCCGTAGAGTTACTCCAAGTCCAAGCCACAAAAACCACACCACCTACCTGGACCTACTTGAGTCACTCACAGTACAGCCAAACATCCTGGCTATGTGTGACTTTAATTATCCTTCCATCGACTGGGAAACGTATATGAGCACAAACACACTCACCCTAAGAGTGTGGACTTTGTTAACACAAATGCTCTGGTTCAGATAGTCTGCACCCCCATAAGGGGCTGTAATGTCATTGACCTAGTACTCCAACATGGTGGATCGCTGCACCTTCCCATGTGTGGGATCCTCCCTAGTAAAGTCCAATCATAAATCAGTCTCATTCAAAGTAACAATCATACCTGACCACCACCACCCCACCCCACCCCAGGAGGAAAAAGGTTGAAAGTTTTCTCCAAAGTAAACTATAGCCTTCTAAGCAATGGCATAAATACTTTCAAACTCTGCCACCACTGACTGCAATGTCTCCTCTACGAAGATGTACACAAATGTCTTGTATAAACACCTTTACAATGTATAGACTCAGCTGTACCAGAACGGATCAAAACAAGTTCCTCACAAAAAAACAAGCCATCCTGGTGGACATCTAACATAAATAGGTTATACAACAAAAGAAAGAAATTGCTATCAAAGAAAAAGAGAGAACAGTCCCAGCAGAGGAGTAACACTCTCCACAGCTTGAACAAGCAAATTAGACATCTTGTAAAGTCCTCTAAAGCTAATTAGGAAACAAAATTAGCATTCCTAGCTAAGGATAATCACAAGGCATTCTTCAGCTATGTCCAAAATCTGAAAGGGAATGCTCAGCTTTGTGCAGAATTGATAATGGATGGTACCACTCATAATGAACCTGAGGACAGTGCAAACCTGCTAGCAGACAGATTTGGTGAAAACTTCACCCCCACCAAACACACCCCAAAGCATACATTTCACCAGTCCTCTAACTAGAATTTACAATGAGAAGGTCATAACTACACTCTCCAAGGCCAAAAACACAGCCTATAACTGGATAATATAACAGACTGCTTACTAAAAGGTCTAAAACATGAGTTAGCTGAACAACTAGGCGGTCTCTTCAACCACAGTCTATGTACTGGCTTCATTCCAGCTGAGTGGAAAACCGCAACCATAATCCCCTTGCACAAAGGAGGACTCTTCAACTGACCCATAAGCCTAACCAGCCTCATCTGTAAGGCCATGGAGAGAATCATCATGGGCCTAATCAACAAGGATATAGGAGACCTTCAAACTCTTGACCCAACTCAGCTTGTCTTTGTTAAGAGAAGATCATGCCTGTTAAACCTAGTGGACTTCTCTGAGAATGTCACCAAAGCTCTGGATGAAGGAAAAACAGTATATGCTGCCTATCTCAACTTAGCCAAAGCCTTTGACACAACCCTCCACTCAGGCGTCATTGAGAAACCCACCCAGCTGGGAATTAACCCATACTACATTAGATGGGGAGCAAACTACTCATAGACAGAACACATACAGTCAAAGTTAGGGATTCCACCTCTACCAGCAGACTTGTTACCAGTGGTGTTCCACAAGGTACTGTGCTAGGCCCCCTACTGTTTGGAATCTATTTCTGAGAAATCCAGGTGAAAATAGATGGCCCGTGACTTACAGAGTTCGCTGATGATTACAAACTGGGCGCAATCATTGACTCCCCCAGTGATGTCAGCATACTACAAAATAGGCTTACACTAATAAATGATTGGTGCCAAAGCCACAAACTTAAACTTAATGCAAAAATAAATGCATTATCTTTCCCTTTGGCAAAGGAGATGTCCCTGGAAATTAAAATATTAATAAGATTTCCTAAGTTCAAACCCAGTGGTGAGAGATCTGGCAACACAGGTTGATAGCAACCATAATTTTGATCATCATGTGTCCACATTGGTAAGGAAGGCCTTCTATGTTCCACGTCTCATACGTAATGGCATAGCATCCAAAGCTAAGGAGGTTATAATTCCTGTCTACTCATCCTTCATCAGACCAATAATTGAATACAATCCTCCCTTCTGTATGTACCTCACCAAACACCTGCAGCAGCTAGAGAGAGACCTCAGAGGTTTCTCACTAAGAAAATTCAGGGTCTTCAACACATGACCTACATGGACATACTAAAGGCCCTGTCACTGTGCTCTATATTTTATACACTACTTAGAGATGACTTGTGCCTGGCCTACAGAGCAGTCTTGGACCCTACCTTAATGAATATGCTGCACATCCGCAAATCAAATGGGGCAAAGCTCACTCGCTCTAGGGACCTTTACCTTGCCTTTGACATTGACATCACATGCTGGAGAGACAGAGATGTCTCCCAGAGGTTGCCACTCCTGTGGAACAAACTTCCAATTCACATTAAACAGAGCTCCTCAATGACCCTGTTTAAGCATAACTTGGACAACTGGATGGCAAACCATAAATTTACCCCGGGGGGTTTACCTATATCCCTCCTGGACAGGGACAGCCGGTGCTGACCTTAGATTCGCTTTGCAAATATTAACTATACATTTTAATCTATAAGGGGACAAGGGTATATCATGGCTAGGCTTGTAAAGGCTTAAGGGCCAATAGCCTAGTAACCTCCTATGATCCTAATATCCTATGAATATTCTTTCCCCATCTGTGTCTCTACATAAAACTTTGTTAGGTTGTGGTGTAGGGTATCTAAGTTTCTCAGCAATTAGGAAGATTTTTACATCAGACCAGTGGCTGGAAGCCATTTGTTGAGGGGGTAAGTAATAGAGCTTTCAAAAAATTTAATAGCTATACAGAAAACAATGAAAACTAAGTGAATGAAAATAAATAAAATGTTCACAAAATCTGTCAAGCAGCCAATTTAAAATCCCAGTGATGTCTAAACCCTGCTTGTTAGAACCAGGAATCCAAAAATGTGCTGCAGCATGACTCCATAGGTGCACAACCCTGGGACTTTGTTAACAAAACTCAAGCACCTTTGTCTATATCAGTAAAAGACTTCATTAGAACTACATATTCAGAGGGTAAACACACTTAAATAACAAGAGGCAATATCAATTTTTTAAAACACATAATTACATACATAAAATAAATATTTGTACATAAATTTAAACTAGTTTACGTTGGTGGTGCTGCAGTAGCGTTGTCACCTCACAGTAAGACGCTGACCGGTTCGACTCTCAGCTAGAGCGTCTTCTGCGTGGAGACATGCGTGAATGGGCGTACCTTTGTTGAATGTTGTGCATCAGGGCTGGGAACTCGGCACGTAAAAATCAACTGTCACTCATTAGCGGATCGGAGTTCCACTGTGGTGATCCCTAACCGGGAAAAGCCGAAAGACACAACAACAACATAAATTTAAACAAGTTTAAATTACAGCTTAGCTTCATGCAGTTTAAACAAACTAGTGAATGAAACAATTTATTCTTGGTTTGTCAGTAGCATCAGTTTTTAACAGCCATTACAACTCAGCATTCTCCAGCTTCTCACCCCATTGCCTATCTCTAGGGTCTCTCAACATTTTCTAAAACTGTAAATAAAAACTCCAGAAAACCAGTACACAGATGAATGTTTGTACAATGGATTTATTTTTAAACAAGCCCAACTAATGTCATATACATGTTCTGTAATATTCTTGGAGGATCCTTTCAGTCTTTCCTATATAAAAACACTTGCATCTCTGTCACACTGAAGCATATACCACACCCATTTTAGAACGATTATAATAACTTTTAGCTCTAAATTTGTAATTGACCAGTGTACAGACATCACTGTTTAGTAGATACTTACATATATTGAAGGACTGGCATTTAGACGTATCCATCTTTTTATGTGAGGCAAATACTTTTTTTCTTATACTCCTCAAGATTTTTTAAAATTCGTCCCTTGTATAGAAGTAAAAGATGGGCAACATGCAATCATATTTTTTAATAAAATGATCTACCTGTAATAATGACCAATTCTTCCTAATAATCACACTTACAGCATAGAAGTCATTACTAAATGTTAATATCATGTTCCTTGAAAAGTCACATCTATCAGAATCAGTACTAGTAAAATTGTTTTCTTCTACGCCCCAAATATGGATAATAATAATAATACCATTATTGCGTTTTAAAACAATTTCATTATATAATTCATTAAGCATAGAAAGAAAATATGCTCTTTCTAATAACATCTTTTTCAAGTTTAAGTAATCCACTTAAATTCATGTTTTCATCAGTAACCACGCAAGCTAGTCCTACCATCTAGGCTTTAACAAGGCGTGTCTTCTGAAGGTGAGGATGACAGCTCTCATAATATAAAAAGGAAATGGAATAACTTAATTCACCGTAAATATTAGATTGTAAAAGCTCATCATAGTTATACAAAGTGATGTACAAATAATTTACCCTTGAATGAGTAAAATGAATTGTAGTTGAATTAATGTATGTAATATATGTAGTAAATTAATCTATTAACTTAACAGGTCCCTTCTGAAAATACATATTTGTCCAGATAACATAGTTAGTCCCTGGGATTCATTAACACTTACACTAAGTATACACTGTTCTGAGTGAACAGACAACACAAGCATAATTCACACCTTCTTCCTCCTAATTTTAGTTTTCCTACTGATGTTTTCTGCAGCTTTAAATATTGACAGGATTCATAAAGGTTACCCCAAAGTGTAGACTACATGTATGCTTAGTTTAATCTTTCTGAGTGACTGGGAAGCACAACAAATATGCTAAGGATGTTCTTGAATACAGATCATGTACACTTAGTGTAGGTGTTGATGAAATCTGGCCCAGTATTTCCAGCACCTGGCATATCCAGAATTAAAGATGTACCCTTTCTGTCAGAACCAAAGAATTATGCTGGAAAACCTGTGCACATGATACCCCTGTGACAACACCTTAATTTTGGTGATACTATTCACCTTCAAAATAAATGAAATCATTCCTTAAAATCAATTCCATAAATAGGCTAATCAAATTAATATCTTCACCTGTTAGATTTCCATATATAACAGAGCCTCACTGAATGGGGCCAGTGTTGTCAGAGAAATTGAACATACTGTAACTGGTAATCTTCAGAATCAGTTGGATAATTTTGAAGACAATGCTTAATAAATATTGAAAAATTTGATTAGAAATGCATACTTTAGGGAATGCATCAGGTCAAAGGTTGTTCCTAAAAGTCTCAGGGCATAGAAATATCCTAATGGCATGATTGATATTTCTCTTTTCATCTTCAGCTTACAGCAATGTTTCACAGACATGAACTAGAGCATCTGACACTGTTGATTGAATGCAATGAATCAGATCGTGATTTGCTAGCTAGTTAAATCGACACACTATTCACTAGCATTAAAAATACATTTGTCTTTATCCTATCTACAGTGTTATGCCACTGTGTTCAAAAAAGTAGAAAAAATCTGCACAGAAATTAAATTAAATAAAAAAGAGTAAATTAACCAGAGGCATTAATAATTAGAAATATGGAACAGCCTGTCCTGCTTCTCTGTTTTTGAAAAATTTTAACAAGAACAATGAAGGGTTTATCACACAATTAATAGACTTGCTACAGAAATGCCAGAGGAGGATGCTTTTTTTAAATTTGTCACAAGAAGAGTTTCCACCATTATGTTTGTCATTCAAGGTTGCTGAATCAGGCACATATACCTCACAGAAAGAACCTGCCCACCAGGAATGTTTAAATGGAGCAGGAACCTCCCATAAAATGTATTCCTGGAGCGGGAAAGAGGGATGTTGCAAAGACTAGAGCAAAATGTAGAATTAACAAATACTGTTGCAAATACAAAAAGTACTGTATTATTTCAACGTGATAATTTTAATATTTTGAATTACATTTTATTGGATATCACTGATAACTTTTTTAAAGCTTTTCAATGGAGCTTTTACATTTATCCCAGCAAGGACAAGTTGCTAAAAAGAATACTAGTGAAGCTTTCATTGTTTATACACAATCTAAAGTTTTCCTTGTTGTTTAACAGTGATCGTGATGCTTCTGAAAATGTCTTTTGGAAGCAAAGTTTATAAACCTCCCTTACATCCTGTGTTGGCCTTATTTGCAAAGGGCTGTGAAATGATATCAGGTTAATTTTAAAGGACAGTTTCTTACTTTAATTTATAATAGATTTGCACCTATTCTTGGTGTTAAAGAAACAAACATGGGGGTTACACTTAACGACAAAAAAGAAAGAGAAGATGGTGAAGATACATTTAGTCCTGCATTTATTACTGATTATAGTGGTGACTCTAAAATCATTTGTCAAGTCATTGAACAGGAATGGACTAAGTTCAGTAAATTGACAGATTTAAAGTTGAAACTTGATACACCCTTTAAGTGTGTTTATAGAAGAGGGTTTATTATTAAAGCCATTTTGGAAAGTCAACATCAAAATAAAAGAACTACAAATAAATGTAGATTGGGGACCTTTAAATGTGGCAGATGTACCCAGTGTCCCTATATATATAACAAAGAGTTTAGCCTCTAGGAACAAGACTATCACAGCGAAACAATACAGTAATTGTGAAAGTATGGGCGTAATATAATTAGCTTTGTGTACGTGTCAAGCGTTTTACATAGGTAAAACAGAGAGAAAATTAAAAAGGAGAATATACGAACATTTAAATGCTATACGTACACAGAATATTAATAACGCCTTATACAAACACGAACACAAACTCAAAGTAAAAAACTATTTAAAAACACAAAATGCAAGGAAACAGCTTAGAAGAAATCCGCACGGGCTTTAATTCCAATAACTGTAAGCGCTTTCGGTCAAGCCACTTGCTCAACCTTCATCAGACAAAAAAACATGCTCAGAATGTAGTTTAAATGCAGAAAATACTTAATTACATAATTAGATAATGAGCTATGGAAGGACAACCCACTACTCAAACTTAGCTTGATCCAAAAAATCAATGTTAAAATTACTAAACATATGAAAGAATTTGTATTTTCAAAGTTTAAAACCTGTTACAAATCAATTTTAGAATATATATTTACTACCATACTAAAATATATATGCATAATGAAAATAGCAATGGTTCAATAAACTTCTATTTAAAGAAAAGCTACTATTTAAAGAAAAGTTCAAACAAGAACTGCTTTTTTAAAGAAAAGAAAATACAATACATATTAAAATCTTAAAAAAAGAGTCTATGAGCACTTATATGCAATGGAGAGGGGAGATGTAACAAATGCACTTGCCAAACATGTTCTTGATTGTCCTGATCATAGTTTCAGGTTTTGTGTAGTACAAGTAATAGAAAACAGACTCAGGGGAGGACCCTGGCAACTACATCTTGAAGAGCAGGAACTCTTCTGGCAGTTGAGAACGGATGCACACTTTCCACCAGGACTTAATGATGTAGCATCAATTAGATGTATACTTAAACTTAAAGCACTTAGAAGGTAAAAAAACCTTATAGTATATAAGCAATATTACATTTATTATTATTACACTCACTATTTAATGTATAAATATTAAAATATAAAAAAACTTTTTCTATAGTGCAGTTAAAGTAGTTCATTATTCTTATCTAGGACATGTTAAGCATACAGGACAAATAGGGTTAAATATTCATATATTTATATATTTATCTATTCAGTGAAAGATTTTAATATGTATTGTATTTTATTTTCTTTAAAAAAGCAGTTCTTGTTTGAACTTTTCTTTAAATAGTAGCTTTTCTTTAAATAGAAGTTTATTGAACCATTCATTATGCATATATATTTTAGTATGGTAGTAAATATATATTCTAAAATTGATTTGTAACAGGTTTTAAACTTTGAAAATACAAATTCTTTCATATGTTTAGTAATTTTAACATTGATTTTTTGGATCAAGCTAAGTTTGAGTAGTGGGTTGTCCTTCCATAGCTCATTATCTAATTATGTAATTAAGTATTTTCTGCATTTAAACTACATTCTGACCATGGTTTTTTGTCTGATGAAAGAGTTGAGCAAGTGAAAAGCAGCGACAGCTTTTGGAATTAAAAGCCCCAATGGATTTCTTCTAAGCTGTTTCCTTGCATTTTGTGCCTTATACAAACACAATATACAATGTGATATGGTGAACTGCAAGTTTTTTATACTTGAAGAAATTCCTAAAGATGTGAGGGGTGGTATGTGGGAAACTAAAACTAAGTGCAGGGAATTATACTGGCAAATTTACTTGGAGGTCAGTAGATTCCCTGGGTTAAATGATGCAGTTTCCCTAGCCCCAGTCCTTAAATTAAGGGCAGCTAGGCTGTAATAATAAAAAGCGCTATTAATATGCTTTTATTTATACTAAAAAGCATTAACAGTATTTTAATTTATTAGTTCATTCATTGTTTTTTAAACTAGTTATTAACATTACCACTAGAGGGAGCTACATTAAAGAAAGTATGATATGTTATTTATATATTTTATAATAGTATGTGATTAAGTTTTATGAATCCATTACATTTTACTAATAGTATAGATTGTTATAGAGATATTTATGATGTATAAATTAAATAATGAAATGGTATATTAAATTAGATCAAATTTTAGAGTATAGAATTTTAATACACGTAATGTTTTTTATTGGTTGATTTGAATTAGGTGAGGGTATATAAGGGGATTGATGTCTTGTCATATTATCTGATGAAATAAGAGACAAAAACGTATTGTGGATGCTGCTATCGTTAATGTATTTTGGAGAGCCTTTATTAAAACTGTTCCAGGAAGATTTTGCCTGCTTGTGCTTATTTGGTGACATTCATAGTGCTGAAGAATTGGTTTTTGGTTTTGCACAGCACTTTTTCTTCTTTTTTCGCGTAAAATGTAGAATTAACAAATACTGTGGCAAATACAAAAAGTACTGTATTATTTCAACTTGATAATTTTAATATTTTGAATTACATTTTATTGGATATTACTGATAACTTTTTTAAAGCTTTTCAATGGAGCTTTTACATTTATCCCAGCAAGGACAAGTTGCTAAAAAGAATACTAGTGAAACTTTCATTGTTTATACACAATCTAAAGTTTTCCTTGTTGTTTAACAGTGATCGTGATGCTTCTGAAAATGTCTTTTGGAAGCAAAGTTTATAAACCTCCCTTACATCCTGTGTTGACCTTATTTGCAAAGGGCTGTGAAATGATATTAGGTTAATTTTAAAGGACAGTTTCTTACTTTAATTTATACAACGACGAAGCATCACTAATTGATAAATTAACTAGTAGAGGACAACAGCATTTCATGAAACCTAACAAGGGAATAATTTTCATCATCATGCCTTACATTTACTATAATAATAACAATAAAATGTTTTCTCTGTTATGACAGTAATGTATATAGTATTAGTTCATGTAATGAAGCCAACGTTGTTTATAGGTGCATTGATTTAGTTTTATCTGATTTGTTGATACGATATGATATTACTCTAGAAATTCATAAGCTTTTGAAAGTTGAGAAAGCCAATATATTTTGTATATCTGGGATTCCAAAAGTACAATATTTTTGTTCTAAATATACATAACTACTCAAAGATTCATGTCACTTTTTTGCATTGTATTCATCTAACTTAGTATTCTAAATGATTGATGTTATTGACTTGTTTATAGTAATACCTGATAACCTCAGTTTATCTTGTTTCAGTGAGAGTCTACTATGTTTGGAAAGTCTAAAAAGTGCAGATATTCAGTTGATCACATTGTTTATGGAATTGATTTTAAATAAGAATTGTATTTATTTTGAACACAAATACTATTGCTAAAATTCAGGTGTTACCATGGGGGCACCATAAGCCCACAGTTTCCACTATATTTAGTTCTTTGGTACTTGGAAAAAGAGAATGGATTTGATTCTGTATATACTAGGTACTGGAAATACTATATATGTTATTTGGATGACATATGTATTTTTGGAAGGGTCATATCCAGTTACTAGATGAGTGTATTGCATATTGTAATTCAACAACTGATTTTTTTTAATTTACTTTTCATGTTAGTCATTCAGGTGTAAATTATTTGGATGTCACTTTATATAAGGATAATGATCTTTTGCAATCTAATATTTATCATAAATCAACTTATTCCAATTATTTTTTATATTGCAATATCTGTCATCATACAATCAGAAGAGAGGCCTAGTTAAGAGCCAGATAGTAAGACTAGCTCACATGATTACAGACCAAAACTTGTTTTTAAATGAATTATTTAAGCTTGAAAATCTATTTTTAGAAAGAGCACATTCTACTTCTATGTTTAATGAATGTGTGTAATTAAATTGTTTCATAATGCAATAATGGTATTATAACCAATTTTGGGAGTAGCAGGAAATAATGTTGCTAGTACTGATTCTGATAGATGTGTCTTTTCAAGAAACATGCTATTAACACTGAGCAATGACTTTTGTGCTCTAAGTGTGATTATTAGGAAGAACTGGTCTTTATCACAGGTACATCCTTTTTAAAAAATTAGGATGGCATGCTCTCCATCTTTTACTTTTAAGTGAAGGCTTAATTAAAAAAAAAGTGTTTGCCCCACATAATAAGTTGGGTACAATTAAATGACAGTCCTGTAATATATGTAAGTATATATTAAAAAGTGACATCTGTACACTGGGCGACTACAAATTTAGAGCTAAAGGCTATTATACTTGTTCTAAAAAAGGTGTGTTATATGCTGCACTGTGTCAGATATGCACCAGCTTTTATACAGGGAAGACCAAAAGGACTCTTCAAGAGCATTCTCCAGAACATTTATATGACATTAGAAAGGCTTGTTTAAAAAATGTACTGTGCAAATATTCAGCTGTGTGTTGGTCTTAAGGATCTTTTATTTACAGTTTTAGAAAAAGTTGATGAAGACCCTAGGGGTGGTCAATGGGGTAAGAAGATTGAGTATGCTGATTTGTAATGGAAGATAAAAACTGATGCTACTGCCAAACCAGAAATAAATGAGGGTTTTATTCACTGGCTTGATTAAACTGCATGAAGCTAAGTTATAATTTAACAGCACAAATGAAAGAGCACCAGTGCCAGACCTCCAAGCAACAGCTCGTAACTACAAAACCGATAAAAGGCACTGCCGAGATGTACAGGATAAAAAATGTTCAATCCAGGATGTAAACATAATAAAATGTAATAATCTCAATCCAAAATACATGCAGCAGCTTGTAAAATGCGCTAAACATACTATAATATATATAAAACGGTTAAATGGATCATCACGTTTTATGTCCTTCCTTAGGACCTCTTCAGATAACTGAATCAACTTGATCCTTTCCTTTTATACCTTATTCAATCAATCAATCCCTTTATTATTTAAACAATAAATCAATTAACTCTATAAAATATAAATAAAATATAAATAAATAAAAGGGCCATAGCAGAAGAGTTATATTTTATATCCTATCTTGAGAGCTTGACCACAGGGGAAGTATGCACATACCTGCATAACACTGATTACAGTTCTGCACCACTGCATCCACTTTTTTTAGAACTTTGGCAATAAAATAAGTTGTGATTACATTTTTTAAGACTTTCAGTAAGCAAGCCACCTCAGGGGCATCACATCACTCCTAATTGTTTATTTATTTATTTATTTTTACAATGTACCTTGTACCCACTGAGTGCTGGGATCGGCTTTCACTCCTCCACAGTGCTGTAACTGGAATTTGTGAGTGATCAGAGAAAGAATGACTTGTGATTGAATAAAACAGATCAGGAAAAAAAATTAAAGTTCCTGTTCTGCAATCACTTTTTGAAATTTCTAAACAGCTTCCATACAAATACTGCATTTAAAACTTTTGAAACAGTTTTACTGATGCATTTTGATGTTTCTAAACAGCTTCAAAACGTACATGGCATTTAATACTTAAAAAAAGCTCATATAGCTACTTATAGTTTTATGTAAACAATTTTATTTCCCCACATATCCTGTAAAAGGAAGTATATTAAGTTATTCCACAGCAGACAGTCTTTTAGGTAACCATATATCTTTACAGTTGTTTGTGATCTTCGAGGCAAAATTATTTTCTTGTCAGACTTATTCTTAGGTGGATAACTAATACCTGACAAATTCTCATGTATCATTTCAAAAGGGGAAAAAAAAGCACAATTATCAGCATGCAATGCTGACATAGAAGAACTCTGACTATGGCCCAGGTGAACCCAGTTTGATTAGTGGCTCAGGTGTTTGTTGGCATAGGAAGGGGTGGATGGGAATAGCAATCCTAGGTGGTGCGTGAGGTAGAACAGAACATGTACCTTCCACATGTACCCTCAGAGGACGGACCTGCTTGAGTAGGGGTTTTAGGGTAGGCTTTTTGGACAACAAAGCCACCATATGGTGATAGTTTTCATTAGTAAATGGATGGGACATTACTCCGGCAGGTAAAGGGCATTGAGAGTCTCAGTGATGATGAGTGTAGCTTGTTCTCCTACCCATGGGGTATGGTCAACTTAAATACTAAAAGCTCTCATTGGTGGAATGCTTGCCAGTTTGAATCCAAATACCCTGATGTCTACTAGGATGATGGCCTCTCTGGATGTCTCTAGCCCTACTGGATGTAAAAAATGGAGCTCCTCACCACTAGGAAATGAATGAGCCAGGTCCAGCAGGGGGACAGTTGATGGTTGGCATGACAGAGGGAGAAAATGCATATAGAAAAAAATTGATAAAGTATTCAGGGTAAAGCTTTTACAGTGAGCATTATCTTATTAAGATATGTACGTCATTACTTACTGTTATCACTTTGTGTCACAAATGTATCTCAGGGTTACATAATGATGAAGGTTTGTTTTATCTTACATATTTTACTGCCACACACAAGACTTTTCAGAAACTGTATTCTTTGGCCTCTTTTTGAATCTAAACAACACCAATCAGCACCTTATAAAATATGTATGCTGAAGTATAGTAAAACATAGGTCAGAATAGACTGGTTTTAAATAACGCCTTCCTCATTACTTACTCATACTGAGGAAGGCGTCAGGTGAAACTGGTCTATTTTGACTTCATCAGTAAAATGATTTATTAATATTTCAGCTTATGTATTTTTATAAGGTACTTATTGGTGTTATTTTGTTGCCATTGGCAGAATTTGGTTCTGTTTTAGAATTTCACATGTGGGTTTTTTACATTTGTATTGGCCGGGCTCTTTTTGTATCTGCATATTTTTATTTTGCACTTTTGCTTCAGGTTTCTCTGCACTGCAGTCTCATGTAGCTTGTCTCTTGTCTCGTGACAGATAGAATCTTCTTATTAACCTGATTATCCTACTAGCTGATGAGTTTGAAATGGATGAGCATTCATCTCATCAATTTAAACATACTGAGATTGCACTCCCTTGATTGTTGTTTTCCATATAAACCACTGACAGTGTGGTTTCTACTAGTGCAGCAGCAGTGATAGCACAGTGTGTCATCTTTTCACTGTGTTTCTGCAACTTGCAGTTGGTATATATAAGTTTTGGGGATGCAGAAAGGCTTGAGTTTTTTTAAGTTTCATCAAACAAAACATTTGACTGATCGTTTTCATCCGAATAAGCCTCCACTACGTTTTAACTTGACAAGATATAGGGGAACCACACTGTTGTGTCTGTGGGATCCCCTTCTCATTATCACCCTTATGGCATTCCTATTTGAGCCATGATTCTAGTACGCCATTTGCCTGTGACCATAACGGACTCTCCTTTCTCTCAGTTGTGTGCCTCAGAACTGTTTGAACTGAAGGGTGTAAAGTGGTAAGTCATTATCAGATTTCTTTGCAGCTATTATGCCAAATATTCGAAATGTCTTGTGCGATTGTAGTTACAACAGTAGTGAACATACACATTACAGACAGTACAGCAGGGAAAATGGAATACTCATCTGTCATTCCTAACAAATAGTTGGTGGTATAGATTGGCTCATAAAAGTCTGCAGTAACATTCATCCAATGTGCTTTTGGTAAGTCTGACATCACAGCAGCAACACTTTTGTTTTGCTTGGTATTAGCCTGGAAAACAGTCATGAAAGAGTTTCTTTATCATACCATCAGTATTTGGGAACCGAATCCCCTCCCTAACCATGGCCTTTGTTTTTACCACTCCTAAATGTGTTCCATAGTTAATGGCTATATCCAGTTCTTTTCAACAAATATTGTCATCTGTTGAAACAACTATTTCTGGATGGAGTCTGCATGTCCTCCCTCTCTCTCTTGCTCTCTCTCTCTCAGCATCCTCATGGATTTCATCTTGTGTTCTTGTTTCCTTTCACATCCCTAAGAACTACATTAGGTGAATTGGCTAGCCTTCAAATTTCCGGTAGTTTTGTGTGCCATGTGTGAGTGCATCTATGCATTCTGTGATTGAGTGGAATCTTATCTAGGTTGGATTCTTTGCTTTGAGCACACTGAGTGCCAGGATAGGATCTGATGCCACTGTGATCTTGAAATGGTAAAGTACATAATAATAGAATAAGTATATTAATGCATTCTTATTCCTTTTTCACAATGTCAACATCTGGCTCATCTTTGTTTTTGCTGTGCCATGTGTTAGTCATGTAAATTATCTTCTGTCTGTCTGAGTCTCTCTGTCTGTATCTCTCTATTTTTCACAGTTCAGGGCTTTTGTATTGCATAGTTTGCTGTCATGCTCACTTGGTCATTTATAAACACTGTTATACCTCTCTCCCTTCTCCATTGTGACTGCTGGATGACTTGTAGTATAATCAGTTATAATCTGTTTCCTGTTTTGTATTTTACGTTGAGTTGATAGGGTTGTAGCCTCATTGGTCATTTTGTCTGTTTTTAATTGAGAGTTTGAGTTAGTGTTGTTAAAACTGGCTCCCATGTTTTATGGTTAGTAATTAATGTGTATTTACCAAATCACCATATGTGAACATGTTCCTAGTTCCCCACTGTTGTTAATGCTATCTTCTTGTTCATTCTCTGCATCTGGCAATGATCCACTTGCATAAGTGATTACTTTTTGTTTGCCACTCTAAACTTGGCTAGGGAAAGCTCTCTGTCGTACTGAGATGACATCTCTTTCTAGAATTATCTCACACTGTGAGTCAAGGTAAGGTATCACCACCTGTGATCTGACGTTTGTTGCCTTTACTTTATTAAATAATATGAGAAACTTTGACAGAAATTACATAAGGCAATATGACTATGGTAAATGCCAAAACACTGAAAAAACATGCAGTGTTAACTGAAGTTTAAGATATTTTTTAAGATTTGAAAAACTTTTTAGGGTGAGTTAACAGAACAGTTGTGGGGTAAAAAACTATTTCAAAGCATCATTCTGACATTAAAACAGAGAACTGCTTTAAATGATCTGCATTTATGAATTTGAGATATGTTATTTAGCAGCAGAAACATGGAGTTAAGAAAGAACCTGAATGAATAAGAGAAAATTATTAAATTTTATTAGTGTTCAGAATTAAGAAGATACAGAATGACAAGGCACAATCTCATTCTAAATAAATTGATTCCTTCAATGTTGGAACTGGACTGTTCTACTCAGTTATGCACACTGACACGACACAATACATCAGACATTTAAAAAACGTTATCCTTTCATGAAACAAAGTCAGTTATAAGACCACTCTGGTGGCATAGAGGAATAAAGGCCTAACTATGGCCCAGCTGACCTGGGTTTGATTAGCGGCCCACGTGACTGAAGGAGCAGCAGGGGGAGATGGGTGTGCCTGCACTGGGGAAGGTACTCACTGGTAATGCTTCCTACTGGGAATTGCCCTCAGATGCAACCAGTGAGTGTGAGGAACAGGGAAAGGGAAAAGTGGGTAGGGCATATAAAATAAACCACCCCACCAGAGGAGGCTGAGCCTCCAGGATGCCCTTAACATCCATGACTGGCCCCAGCAATACTGGAGCAAGTCTGTGGGCGGGGGGTAGAAGGATGCTCATTCAAACTGGTACGAAGAAGGGAAACATTTATGAACTGGTAAGGGGAAGGAATAATGAAGTTCAATACTTTTCCAGACAGAGTTTGAAAAAAGTATGACTACTGATAAACCTGATAAAAAATACAAACTTTGTATCCTATCCATCTGAAGATTTTTGTTCTTCATGGGAACGGACTTTTGAAGGTTTTGACAAATTTGTGAAAGTACTTACGAAACGGGGCTATATCACTCAAGAAGAGCAAATGGACTTGTCCATCTCCAAAAACAAGAGCCTGGCAGAAGTCGTCCGCAGAGTGCAACTGCTGTGTTAGATTATCATAGCCTGCCTAATTAATGAAATTTGTGGGATTTCATCAATTATCTGCTTATTTTACTGCTCTGCATGTTCCAGTCAACTGAAATTTGTTTCTTATTACATTATTTTAACTTAATATGGTGATGCCTTGTTATATGAGTTGGAGACAGTGGCATTGACAATAAGGCAGGAGTCAGAGCTTGACGTGGCAGAGCTGAAGATGTTAAGATTTGCACTGGGTGTGACGAGGATGGACAGGATTATGAACAAGTATATTAGAGGGTCAGCCCAGGTTGGAAGGTTTGGAGACAAAGCCAGAGAGGCAAGATTACGTTGGTTTGGACATATGCTGAGGAGCGATGCAGAGTATATTTAGAAAAAGATGCTAAGGATTAAGCTGCCAGGTAACAGGAAAAGAGGAAGGCCTAAGATAAGATTTATGGATGTGGTGAGAGAGGACATGCAGGAGGTTGGTGTGACAGAGCAAGATGCAGAGGACAGGAAGAAATGGAAACAGTTGATCTGCTGTGGCGACCCCTAACAGGGGCAGCCGAAAGAAGAAGAAGATGGTGATGCCTTGTGAATCTTGTAAATACAAATCTCTGAGTGACTTACTCTGAGAGCAAGTCTTTTTGAATCTGACCGTTACTCTTTCAGTCAACAGGGAAGCTCCTTGTGTAATCTGCTCTGATAAAAACACTTCAGTGATTAGTATGAGATCTAAAGTGTTTGTGCTTTTACATTTGCAAAGTTTGATAGTTGACAACAGCTAACCTGGGAAAAGCATCAAAACACTCAGCAGTAGGGTCTGGCTATTTTCCTACTAAATAAAGCTGTTTGACTTCATCCGGTTGGCAGACAGCATGCGTATCACCTACAAACATTCTGATTTGTTGACATTTACGCATGATTCTCCATTGTATATTTCTATATGCATAAGGGTATAGTTTTAGAAACATAATCCTAGCACAGTAGGAGACATCACTTTTAACACTGAGTTAGAAGAAGTGGTTAATGATGCTTGCTTTAACAACTAAAAAAAATAATATACTACACGAGTGATGATTTAGTTCACAGTTTTAAGGCAGTTGTTAAACTGAATCATACAATTGGTTCATAAGTTGTACTATCAAACTTATGGTCCACTAGCCTTCATGAAGCTTGGTTACCATTTTCCTGTGTGAATTTCTTTGTAACCATAAATATGACAAGTTTGCTCCTGAAACTGATTAGTAACCAGTGTAATATATCTGTCCCCTTTTAGTATTGCTAGTGCTGATGTTCAGTAACAGATAACCTGTCAGTGTTTATGTGTTCCAGAGACAGATTTGTAAACAACACTATCATGTTGTGTCCTAAAGGGCAGACAGAGAGTACCCATCAAGAGTTTATCTGTCACCAAAAATGTGACAATTCCTTTAGCCTGTGTACATGGATTTTGTTTTTGTGACCTGTAGATTCTCTTTCTTAGGAATCTTTCAACTTTTTCTGATTTGCTTTTATATTTAATTTTTGAAGGTACTAATTTAGCAGATTAATGAGATTTATAAATGGCTTGTAAGTTCCCTGTTTCAGCCACATATGCCTTTGAGTATGATATTGGACCTATATAATTTTTTCAAACCAGTACAGTCACATTCTGATCAGCACAGAGTTTATTATCCATTATTGTTTCTATGCCTTTGACCTGTCAGTCTTTCCATACCTTTTTCCATCTGTCATATACGCGGTGGTGGTGCTGCGGTAGCGTTGTCACCTCACAGTAAGACGCTGTCTGGTTTGATTCTCAGCTAGAGCGTCTTCTGCGTGGAGACATGCGGGAATGGGTGTACCTTCGTTGAAGGTTGTGCGTCAGGGCTGGTAACTCAGCACGTAAAAATCAACTACCAATCATTAGCGGACCGGAGTTCCGCTATGGCGACCCCTAACCGGGAAAAGCCGAAAGACTCAACATATAGTGAAAGTCAGCAACTTTTATGAAATTGATTATGCTGCATCAAAAATAAGCTAATGTTATTACAACAGGTATGTAGTTTATGTAACCCATTTAGTAGTGCATAGACCTTTGCAGAAGATATGTCACCCGGTTCATAGTTAGCTGCATATTTAAGCCAGCACCAGTGACACAGAGGCATGAAGCCCTATTTAGGTCCCAGGTGACCCAGGTTTAGTTAGTCTCTTTGCTGTTTGATGGGGCTGACAGTGGAGAATGGGCGTGCTCATACTGAGGGGACAGGGATGGATGTGACAGGGGTATAAACTGCCCCAAATCCTTGGATAAGTGGTGACATGCAAAGAGTGCCCTATGGGGCAGGAGGTTGTCACAACAAGCCACCACTTGAAAGTAGCTTTCATTCACAAATGTATGGAGGGATGCATTCATGGCATAATGGGTCCCTGCAATAATCATCTCCCCAAACAAGGGCGGGGGTTAGTACTGTCTGGATACTAGCATGGGTACAAACAGCTCTCATGGCAGCCTGCACAATAGTTCCTTGTATGGTGCACACACCTTAAAGGAATGGGGAATAGCCCCTCATATGGAGGAACAAATGGTTGGGACCCATTGGAGATGACCTGCTGGTCATCAGGTATGGGGGAAACAACCTGTGAAATGTAGTTATCTGCATATTAAGTGAAACAAAGTCGCTTTTCCCCATCTTGGATTAGAAAACAATCGCATACAGTAGAATAATTTGCCCGACTGCGTAATTTACTCATTTACAGTCAGCACACTGACGTTATCAGCAAGACTTTTATGTTGAATCCTGTCAGAGAGCTTAGCTAAATTCAAGTAGCCTTTGTCTACACCAAAGCCTTCATCAATCACAGCTAGGACCTCCTCAAAAAACAGGTTACAAATGCAAGAGCTAAATGTAATAAACCCATACTGGTGAAGCCTAAGGAAGAGTAGGTCCCCATTATCTATGTATTATTTTTATTATTATTCGCCCCAGTAATTTGCATAGCACACACTAGGCTTACCAGTCTGTTGTTAGCAGTGCCAAAGTGATGCTTACAGAAAGTAAAGCAATGATTATAATGTGTCACCTTGGATCAGGAATGTATCCTATTGTTAAATACCCGATAAATGGAATATGCACAGGTTTAATCTTATATGGAAAAATTACCAAGAATATTGTCTAGAACCATAAAGTGCTTAATTTTGTTTAGGGATGTTATAATCATTTTTCCTGAGACACACAATGACATTTTTAAGTTAACATGCACAGCTTGTAAGCATTTTTTGTTATAAAATGTGTCTGTTGTTATATTCGACATTGTTTTAGACTCAGTAAACACTTTGCTGTTCTAGGTTAGAAAGTTATATTGTTGGCTAGTTTATATTTTTATTTACTTATTCATTCATTCATTTTGCTTATTTTCAGTTTGTTAACTGGAATTGATTCACCCGGTGTCTGGCGCCTTCTCAGTAGAATCCTGTAGAAAAAAAGCTCCAAAACAGTTAATTTTACTTGGATATTTACTTTTGTACTATAGTTACTGTTTATTATTTAATACCTATCATGTCTGTCTTTTTGTGTTTGTTTTCTCCTGTAAAATAGCTGACACTCAAAATTTCATTTAGGTAGCACTAGTGTTTTCTAAATGACAATAACATTTCTTTGAATCCTTTTGCACTTTGAAAAGTTAGGTGACGATTGGAGTATGAAGAAGCTGACATCAGCACCTTATTGTTAGGTGACAGTTCATTTTTATGAGTAGGCTGGATCAGCATGGGTAAGGTGGGGGTTGATATGAAGATGATGGGTTCAACATTTCACGAGAGGTCCATCAAAGGTACTGAACATGGAAAAAGTTAATTTCACTATAATTTACAGATAGAGGGGGAACTGGGCTGTGAAGAAATGGGCTCAAACTATCAAAGAGTCAGTAGTGGGTTGTGTATGAAAAAGTGGCCTCACCATATCAAAGGGATCAGGTGAGGCTGGGGTATATAGAAGGTATGCTCAGCATATTATATCATTAGTACTCAGGTGGGGGTGAGTATTAAGAAGGTAATCTCGTCATAAAATGCTAGGCGTATGAGGTACTAGGCTCATAATATTATTAGGGGAAAGGGTGGGTTAGGCTATGAAAAGGTGTGCTCACTGTACCATTAGAAATTAAATGGAGTTTTAACTATGAAGAATGGTGACTCAATAACATTCATGTCATAAAAAATATGAACCAACCATGTCATTAACTGCTACTATATATCTGGCCTTGGAAGCTCTTCTCAGTCTCATCTTCTTTATACCTGTCTCTAGAAGCTACTCCCAGTCTTATCTGCTCTGCTCATTTACTGGGTACTGACTGATGAAAGTGGGAAGGTCCTCCCCTTAGTATTATTGTGGTTTGAAATTGCCTTAAAGTATGTGTTCCTCATTGCTGGCTTTTCTGCATTTGAATCATCTCATAATTACTTGCAGCTAATTGTTAGATTTGTTTCTGTCCATTTTCACTTTTAGTTAACTAAAGTATGTAAGTTTTTTTACATTAAGAGGACTAGAACTGCAATTCTAGTGGCAGTACAAAGGTAGCTTGGGCTGTCTGGGTTGGGAAACACACAGGGAGGCTTAAAGTGGGATTATTTCATCAGCTAAAGGGATTTTTGTTGGTTTAGATCTTTTCTTTGAGTCTATAAATTCTGTGTGTTTGCTCTTCTCTTGGCTCAGTTCCACAGAGCTCAAATGCTTGTTATCCATGCCTGTGTTCTTAGGGCGTTTGGTTTGCACTTTTCTAAGACATTTTTAAAGACCGCTGCTGTATTTTCAAATTATTTTATTGCATTTTTCTTCATTTCGTCATTATAAACTATATTTGCTTTTTCTTGGTCAAGCTGCTGTTTCTGTGCTTTTAAATTGTGTTAAAATGTGTATTCCTCAATGCTGGCTTATCTGTCTTAGAATCACATTGAAATTACTTGTTGTACCAAGTTGTTTGATTTGTTTCTGGTACCTTTTTATTTTTGACTAATTAAAATGTGTTTTTACATTAAGAATACCAAGACTGCAATTACAGTGGTAGTAGAAAGGTAGCTTGATCGGTCTAAGTTGGGAAAAATGCAAGGAGGCTTAAAGTGAGATCACTTCATTGGCTAGAGGGCTTTTTAGTTGGTTTTGTCACTTTTCTTTGAGTCTATAAATTCTGCTGCTTGTCACACAGTGGTATTTAGCAGTACCTACTATAGATGCAGGCAATGTAGAAACCTATAAAACCTCCCCTGTAACTTTACCCAGTACTCAGTTGGACAAAAAGCAAATTGTTTATGTGTTGAAGAGCACTGCAATACAACTTAAGTCATACATAGCATACTTGTAGTTTCTACCCTCAAAGCACCTAAGTTAGCCTGTTGTTCCTGTTTCACTGCATAATCAAAATGCTGAAATCTCAAATTTCAGCATTTCGAAACTATGAAGCCGAACCATTCACAATCCCGAAACCCACAATCATGAATCACACAATCACGAACACCATACACCATACACCACATAACACACACACCATTCTACCCACAGCACACAAACTACACAACCCTACACTACATGTAAGCAGGGGGACAAGCCCCCCTGCACCCCCACACCCCCCCTACTTATATATACCAACTCCGAGATTGCACATAATGAAAAAAAAAAATCACACCACGGCATTCTACACTCGCTCGCACACAAATACACATCACCCATACACAAACACCAGCAAATCCAATGCTCACACTCATACTTGCACCTCCCTTCCCTTACCCACACATACAACATACAAAAACACAAACATGCACTCATTCACCTTCACTTCCAAACACCTTACCAGCCAAACACTTCACGTGACTTACCGGAAATGCATAAGCGCGGATTCGAGATATTCGAATTCGCTCTTATGCACTTTCGGTATGCTGCATTTTCAGCTTCATGGTCTCGGAATGCTAAAATTTGAGATTTCAGCATTTCAAGATTATGAAGTGAAACCATTGTACCACCCTTTTGAGTTCACCTAAAAAAGACCTAACACCACAAATGGGCACTACCGAATTTCTCTGCCAGCAGATTGGTAGATAAGGACATCCTGACACAATGTAAGAATATACTCATGTTCACTGACAAACAACTAATCCTTAGTGACATGGATACAGTATATAAGAGATGTAATCACACAATGTCACTGGAGGCAAGACTCTCACATAAAACGCTCAAAATAATAATCAGGTTGTTGGTAATGTAAGCATTACACTTACCACACAGAGTACTGACTCAACACATAGACTAACATATGGTGAGGCACTTAAAAGCAAGCTTCTTAAATTCCAAAGACCTCTAAGGCATCCATCCTGCAAAAAGAATCCTCAGAAGCCCCAAAAGCACTCCTCAGAAGCCCCAAAAGTACTCCACCAGAACAACACCCAACACAACACATACAGCCACATCCTTTGGAGACTGAACTACAAATCCTATAAGGGCAGCCAACACAGTATGCAGCACTTTTATCATAGGAGACTGCATTGTGAGACATACAGATGCCCCATTCACCAGACTGAAAAAGGAATAAAATAACAGTCAGTTGTCTATCAGTTGCCAGAATCTGCCAAATCACCCACACACTCAAGTCATAAGGCCACAACGGCCAGTACAACTCAGTTATATACCATGAGGGTGTAAACCACCTAAAATATATCTCCCTGGACTGCATGAAGAGAAACATTATGGAGTTTTTTGATTGTTTCCCAGGCTATGTGCCTAGCTTTGAGCAGCATTTTACCTTCACCAAGGATGATGCTACAATTTGTACATAAAATGACTGACTTCAGTAATTAGCCACAATATTTGTCAGCATGGGTGGATATGGTCAACAGACCACATTGCTTTTCCAAGGATGGTCTGCACCTGCCCCCTTTAGGTTTTTGAATATTGGCTAAAACATTACCCTCTCCAATAGTCCATGTTTTAATCAATGCCAAACTGACAAACCTTCCAATGTTGCAGAATCAGCCCATGAGACTCTAAAGGTCTTACTGTTCAATGCCAAGAGCCTAAACAAAAAGCTCCATTCCCTCCAAACTGTCCTCACCCTGGAGAATGTAGACATCTGTGCAGTTACTGAGACATAACTTAAAGGTACAGATAGCACCTGGAAGTGTAGGGCTACAATGTCTTCCTCACATTCAGGCCAGCTACTGCACAGGCAAGGACCAAAGGTGGAGGTGTCTCAATCTATGTCAACAACCAACTCACCTCTAGTCTGGTCAAACAAGATGATGCACTTGAACTTCTTCATGTCCAGATTTTCATAGGCAAGGCCCCATCTCATGTCCTTGCAAGTTACAGGTCATCCTCTATGACCCAAGTAACCCATAACTCATACTTGGACTTACTTATGTCACCATTCAGTTTAATACCATATTCATCGGTGACTTCAACTACCCCATTATAAACTGGGATACTTACATGACTCCAGACGTACATGCTCAGAGACTCCTGGACTTTGTAAATACAAACTCCTTGGACCAGATAGTACATACGTCCCCTCTGGGTACAAACATACTCATGCTGGTGCTTACAAACATGGGAGAATGCTGTACGTGCTCCCCCAAGTGTAATGTCCTGTCTAATAAGGTCAGACAACAAAGCTGTCTCCTTCATAATAAAAATCAGTACTGTGATCCTAGCTAACCCTGAAACATTTAGGAACTATCGTAAGACAAACCTTTTACTACTAAGTGATAACCTGTCAACATTTCAAGCCTCCCCAAACCCTGAGAACTCAGCAGCTTATGTATAATTTTTCACAGAAATCCTGAATAATCATGTCAATCAATGCACAGAGAGACAGATGTGCCTATCAGAAATAAGTCCAAAACTAACTAAAAAAAAAAATCTCGCTGGTGGAATCCAAACATAAACAATTTGTACAATAAAACAAAAACAGTCATAGCCAAGGTTAGGAAATGCTATGCCCAGCATGATAACAACACTCTCATCAATCAAAACAAACAATTAAAAGGGCAAATTTGAGTTAAAGATAGTCTCCCAGGCAAGATATACTACAAGAATTTCGTTAGCTATGGCCAAAACTTCAAAGGCAGCATAAAGAAGTGTGCAGAACTAATTGTAAATGGAGCCAACTACATGGAACCAGAAGACATAGCAAATCTGCTGGCTGACAAATTCCACTCCAATTTTAACTCCAACTGCCTCCTAGGGAATATCCTCATATAACCCCCCCCCCATATATCACTAAGGAGCAGGTCCTAATTACATTTTTTAAGTCCAAAAACACTGCATAGATTGGCCTCGATAACATCCCAGGATACCTTCTAAATAGCCTGAAACAAAACCTATTGATACCATAGGGTCACTGTTTATCCATAGCCTCCAGACAAGCTTTTGGCCATGCAAATGGAGAATTACAATGGTCATCCCTCTACATAAGAGTGGGCCATCAATGGACCCCAGGAACTACAGACCTATAAGTTTGATTAGCCTTATATACAAATCCATGGAAAGGATTATCATGAAAATGTTTAATAAGGACATAGAAAACCTTTAGACACTGGATCCGACTCATTTTGGTTTCATCAAGGGCAGATCATGCCTACTCCACCTGGTAGACTTCTTTGAGAAGGTCACCAAGGCAATGGATTGGGACAAAATGGTGCATAGTCCCTACATGGACCTAGCTAAGACATTTGATTCAATACCACAGTCGGGCATTGTAAACAAACTCATTGCTATAGGCATAAACCCATAAGTTATATGCTGCCTCTCAGATTGGACCAAGAAAGTTAGAACCGGGGAGACCACCTCCATAAAGAGGCAGGTCACTAGTGGCATCTACTTCTTATAGGATCATAGGATCATCTTGGAAGTCAAGGCCAATGTCAAGGGCCTCTGACTGATCAAGTTTGCAGATGACTGTAAATTAGGAGCAGTCACAGAATCACAAAAACAGACAAATGACTGCTACCAAAGCCACAGTTAAAACTCAATGCCAAGAAATATATAATAGTACCCTTTAGGAAGTCAGCCACCCTAGGAAATTACCTCATCTATAGCACTTCCCTTAGAGAAGAACCAGTAATCAGGGATTTGGGTATTCATGTAGATAGTAACCTGGCTTTTGACCAACATGTGTCTAAAGTAGTAAGGAAATCATTCTATGTTGCTCAACTTATAAGCGAGGGCATGGCACCTAGGTCCAAGGAAGCGAATGTTCCACTGCATTCGTCCCTCATCAGGCCCATCACTGAGTACTACACTCCCTTCGGTATGTACCTGAACAGGCACATGCAACAATTGGAATGTCCGCAGAGGTTTCTCATGAAAAGAATATAGGAAGTAAACAGCATGTCCTATGCAGTTCACCTGAAGGCCTTATCTCTATATTGTTTCCCACAGACTACTGAAAGGCGATCTATGTCTAACATACAAGGCATCCTTGGTTCCCACTCTGATGGACGTTTTGCATATCCACAAATTAAATAGCATCAGATTTACTCAGTCTAGGTATTTAAACTTTGCTTGCAACATAATAGGATATGTTAAAGAGACAGGTATGTTTCTCAGAGAATTCTTCCTCTCTGGAACAGGCTTCCCATCCATGTGAAGCAGAGCTCTTCCCCAACCTTATTCAAGAAAAACTTGGACCAGTGGATGGAAAATCAGAAATCTTCCCTGGGTCTAGCACCTATGTCTCTAATGGACAGAGGCAGGCTGCAAATCTTGCCTTCACTTATATGTACTTCTTAACTCATATAGAGCTCAGGAAGTTTGCACTGTAACTTCAAATGGGCAGAGCCTAAGCCTTTTGACAGAATCAAATTATGTCCTCACATTTCAAATAAATGTTCATATCTCCTGAACCACACGAGTTATGAAAGAAGTATAAGTGGCAAACCCTTCAGCACAAAGTATTTTTATAGTGGTAGTATTTTTTAGGTTTTAGGTCTTAAATTGAATGTTATAAGTCACAGTAAACACAGTGACTATTATGTTTGTTATATTTTGTAGCAACTTACAGTATCTCAGCAATCACTCAAGTTACACACAGACAGTCAGTAACATTTTAGGAAAGAGATACAAGCAAATAAGTATACACATATGATCAGTATGCATGCTAACCATGTGTTTAGGGGTATAATGAAAAGTCAAATTTTACGTATTAGTAGATTGAATACGAGTGATGATAGATGTAATGAGCAGATGAATGATATGATAGTGGACTTTAAAGAAAGGGGATATGAGGTTGATTCTCTGATTAAGTCAAAACTGGAGGTTATGGAATAAAGGGCAGGTAGAGCTAAACCTTTTTTTCTCCGATAGGGTGGTGAATACACAAGTTACTGGGGAGAATGGTAAACCCAAACGTCTATGCTATTTGACTACATACAATAGGAGAACTAGGGATGTCCAAAATAGTATCCTTAAAAATTGGAGGTTATTGTCAGCTGTACCTGAAATCAGGGATGTGATAGGTGACAGACTGGACCGAGTTTCTCATATAGAAATAGTAAAAACTTGAAGAAACACTTATGCTATAAGGAGATGCAAGTTGTAGAAAATAAGGGTAGTAACAAAATAGGGGCTTTCCTATGTTTTAACTGTGTATGCTGCCCTGACATTCTTACAGATCCAGAATTTTTGCATTCTATAATTGGAAAGGTATATACTTTTAAAGTAATTTTAAAGCATTTGCTACATACAACACTTTTAGTATAGTTTACCTTGCCACCTGCATGAAATGTACAGCTTATTATATAGAGAAAACAACATGTAAACTTAAAGAGTGTACTGTTGAACATGTCAGATGTTAGATGAAGAGTAGGCATTAATGCTCTTGCAAAGCATATTGGTGAAATGGGTGATGAACATACTTTTAAATTTAGGGTCATAAACATTGCCCCTAAAAACAGAAAAGGGGGTGACAATAATAATATGCTAGAAACGAATGAGTATAAGTGGATAGTAATGCTTCAAGCAGATGCTAAACCCAGAATTAATGCAGCTGTAAGCCTAAAACTTGTTTTGAAAAAGAAACAGATGATTTTACAGAAATGAACTTGTTCATGTATGTTTGAATATATTTTTTAGGCATGTTTTATGTGGATGTTTTATACCTATTTACTGTTTGGGGAGTTTTATTTTGCATGCATTTGAAATGTCTTAAATTCTATTTTTCATGCATTGTTTGAAATGTGTTATGTTTTAGAGAAGATTTTGATTGGCTCGCTGGCTGTGTCATGTGATGCAATTAAGCTTCATTATAAAAGGAAAAGGAAGTATTCTGTGCTTGTTTGTTCACACTGAGGAAGGATGCATGTCTCAAAGCTTTGCGTTTTATTAAAAATGTTTTGTTGTATTGAAGCGAGTCAAGTGTTTCCTTACACTGGAATTTTTTTGTGATTGATATTGCTGTGACAGTGAAGGTTTACCATTGTGCTGGTCCCTATTCTGTTGCCCTTTTCCAGCTGCTCAGGCCATTAAGTCATGAACCTTCTTTAATCAGGACGTTTGACATTTTGCTGTTCTGTCCCTCTAGAAACAGTCCATCTTCTACTTCATCTCCAGCCCCTATATTCTTTTGTATCCATACCGACAGGTTACATAGTGCATAATAATATTTCCTTTAAAGTTTTGTGGCTCTGATTGAAAAGTATCATGTTTCTCCAATATTTACAGTAACTTAAACTTATTAACTAAGAGTCATAACAGCTTAAACCTTTAGCAGTTACTTTGCAGTCATTAATACTAGCTGAGTCACTAATTCATGGCTTCCATTCCCAAGAGCACGCACAGCACATCTATACTGCTGAGCAGCTAGTTATCCTGTCATTTCAGCCACAGTTGTGTGGTACTTAATATTATGAGGTATAGACTGTACCTTTACCCATATCTGCAGCTATTTTCCCTCAACTCATACAACAGGCTACTGGATTTCTCTTTCTCTGTATGTGCATGTTGGTTGCTCGAGCTACCTTTTTCTACACTCCTTAGCACCTGGTTGTTAGATGTTCCAGGTTCCAGGTGATGCTTCCAGCTAGTAGTCACCCTTAATACCACACTAAGGACACAGTCAATTACTTACTGAGACTTTGTAGTACTTCTTAGCCCCCCAGCATAGCTTTTTAGAAGAGCAGTCATAACCATTTTGTTCTTAATGCTGGGCTCAGAACCATGTCACCCAGTCTTTCATAAAGCATCTGTTTGTAAGATGCACTGTCCATCTTTCGTCACTGCTGTGAGACTTCTAGAGTCCCATTGAAATAATTTACTCAGCACAGATATACGTAGCAGCAGACTGTAATGAACAAGTAGAGATAAGAAGATGTCTAAGCCATTTGTTGCAAGAGTTAGCACAAACTGATGTTGACACAGTGAAGGCAGCACCACCAATTCATTCACTATAAATTGAGATTGTAAATATAATAAAAACATTGTACATTGAAGCTGTATAATAAGAGCTAATTAAGGCCTATAATAAATCAAAATATACCCACATTAAAGAATCTATAAAAATCAGAACAAATCCAATTTTATCATAAAGATCAAAGTAGAGCACAAATTAAAATCATCTGAAACAAATAATAATCGTAAATCAGTCTTTAATTACATCAAACAATTAAGAAATAACACATAACAATGCTCTGACTTCATACATAGTGGTATTACCCACACTGACCTTAAAGATATTGCTAATATAATAGCAGATAAATTTAGGTACAACTGCACACCAGAAACAGCCACTGAAGTTCCACAAACTCTCAAGTCCCTTCATCTACCAAGATCATTATGGAACATTCTAAAACTAAAACTACCACCTTTCTGGACCCTGACAATATAGCAGACTGCTTAATCAGTAGAGCCAAACACATGCTGCCTGACCTGCTCCTTCACTGTTCACGTTAAGCATAGCCACAGGGTATGCTCCTGACCTATGGAAAATGTCTTTCATTATGCCATTCTATGAAGGAGGCCCACCTTGGAACCAAGGAACTACAGACCTAGCAGACTAACAAGCCTAATTTACAAAACCATGGAAATATTATATCTGAGTTCATAAGGTCCTGTTGTTTGGTGTTCAGCTGTAATTAAGTATACTCGTGAAGAATTGTTGAATATTCAGCAATTCACTTTGTGTAATTTGACAGCAGATGTTTCACAATTAAGACATTTTCTGAAGATCCTAGCTGGGGGAGTAGCTGCTGTCAGCAGCAGAGGTAAACAAAGGCATCACGAAAGGGAGAAGCTCACTGTTGCACTTGTCAGGCTGAGACAGAGAGGTTTTTGAACAGCACTCCCAAGTTTACATCTGGCAAACTTCTGCTCCCTATGCAATAAGATGGATGAACTGTTATTTCTCAATAAAACTCACAAGGATTTTTCACTTTCTTCTGTACTGTGTTTCCCAGAAACCTGGCTAAATGAATCCATTCCTGACTCTGCATTATATCTGCCTGACTTTCAACTTTACTGAGCAGGCTAATATTGGAGACATCAGGGAAGAGCAAGGGAGGCGGAATCTGCTTTTACATCAATGAAGGTTGGTGCACTGATGTCACAGTATTAAGTAAATGTGCTTCCCTAACTTAGAAATCTTTGTTAATTGTAAATCTTTTTATTCATCTTGGGAGCTCTCTTCATTTATTTTGGTTAGTGTTTAGATTCCATCTCCAGCTTGTGTGAGTGAGGTGCTACAAAACCTGTCTGATCAGATAATGTGCACAGAGCAGAGTTATCCATACTCCTTTCTGATTATTCTAGGGGATTTTAATAAGGCAAATCTCAGCCATGAACTTCCTAAATTTGTACAGCATATGACGTGTCCTACCAGAGACAGGAACAGACTGGATCATTGTTATACAGTGTTTGAGCATGCTTATTGTGCTGTCCCCTGTGCAGCTTTGGGCTTTTCTGACCACGTTTTGATTTTTAACTTTTAATTGATCAACACTGCGAGAAGGTGGACTACCTGCTTTGATTGTATGGACTGGAGCGTTTTTGAAGATTCTGCTTCTAACTTACATGAACTGGCAGACACAGTAACATCTTATGTTAGCTTCTGTGAAGATATGTATGTCTCCACTAAGACCGGCTGGCTGACGACTTGAATGCTTTTTACTGCCAGTTTGATAAGCCTCATGCTACAAATGACACTATCGCCAGCTCTCTCAATGTTCAGACTTATATGACTCTCTCTTCCACACATTCTCACATGCAGCCTGCGATAATTATCTCTGCAGAGGATGTGTGTTGATTTCTTAAAAGACAGCACATTAAGAAAGCATCAGGTCCAGATGGGGTTTCAGCCTCTTGTTGAAAAATCTGTGCTGATCAACTGGCTCCTGTTTTTTTACTCAGATTTTTAATAAATCATTAGAGCTGTATGAAATTCTCTTATGCTTCAGACAAGACACAGTCATTCCAGTCCCTTAAAAAATCCAGTATAACGGGACTGAATGACTACAGACCTGTTGCTTTGGCATCAGCAGTCATGAAGACTGTTGAGAGGCTGGTGTTAGCTCATTTGAAGGATATTACAACTCCCTTGTTGGACCCCCTTCAGTTTGCTTATCTAGGGAGCCTGCCAGTGGATGATGCAATTAATATGGGCCTGCACTATATCTTGCAACATCTTGACAACCCAGGGACATATGCAAGGATTGTGTTTGTGTACTTCAGCTCTGCATTTAATACAATAATTCTGGAACTTCTGCACTTGAAACTCTCTGTACTTTCTCTTCCTGCCTCCATCTGTCAATGGATCACCAGTTTTCTGACCAATAGGAAACCGGTTGAAACTGGGGAAATTTACATCTAGCTATCGCATGAACAATATGGGTACCCCCACAAGGATGTGTGCTCTCCTGACCACTATTCTCTATCTACACCACTGACTGCACCTCTAAGGACACCTCTGTCAAACTTATTAAATACATGGACGATACAACCATTATTGGGCTCATCAGGAATGGTGATGAGTCTGCATACAGATGGGAGGTTGAGCAGCTGGCCCTTTGGTGTAGTCAGAATAATCTGGAGCCAAACACTCTTAAAACTATGGAGATGAACGTGGACTTTAGAAGTGGTACTACAATATCATCCCCCGCCTCTTTATATTTAATAATGCTGTATCGGTTGTAGAAACCTTCTAGCTTTTGGGATCTACAATCTCCCGGGACTTGAAGTGGGAGACCAAATATAGGGTCCATCATAAAAAAGGCACAACAGAGAATGTACTTTCTGTGACAGCTGAGGAAGTTCAACCTCCCACAGAAGCTGTTGATTCAGTTCTATACAACAGTCATTGAGTCTGTTCTCAGTTCATCCATAACAATGTGGTTTGTATCTGTGTTGAAACATGACAAAAATAGGTTACATCGAATAGTCTGGTCTGCCGAAAATATAATTGGTGCTAGTTTGCCCTCCTTGCAGGACCTGTACTATTCCAGAGTAATGAAATGAACAGAGAAAATCATCACTGACCCTTCACATCCAGGCCAACATCTTTTTGAACTGTTACCATCACCCAGATGTGATAGATTAATACGCACCAAAACAAGCAGATATAAGAACAGTTTTTTCCTCACAGGCCATCAAGTTCATAAATGGTGAATTCAGCTTATTAGGTTGGGTATTCTTTTTCCCAGGCCTCCAGGGGTTCTGCAATATTGTTTACTTATTGCTGATACTTGTTTCTCTAAGAGCTTATTTCAGTATTTCTTGCACTGAGTTGTACTTTTCACTTTCTACATATACGTATATGTATATTTACATTTTTGTCGTGTTTGTAATAGTTTTATATATGTTGTTTGTCTTGTTCTTAACAGTTGTATGTATGTTGTTTATGTAATTCATACTTGGAGAGTCATTAAAGCTGGAGTCAAATTCCTTGTATGTGTGCATACTTGGCCAATAAATGTGATTCTGATTCTGACTATGGTTTTGTCAAAAAGAGATCATATTTACTTAATTTGGAAATGTTTTTACAGAAAGTAACTGATAAATAGTAGAGGCCATGCAATTCATAAAGGCTACATAGCTATGGCCATGGCTTTCACACTATTCCCCAAACTGAAATTGTAAATAAATCTAATGGCCAAAATGTAGACCGTTATGTTGTTATGTTGTTAAAAGGTGAATAGCAAACTGGCTGTCAGGTAGAATCCATAGAGACAAAGTAGCTAATGCCAATGCAGAAAGCAAAACTGAGACCAGTGGCATTTCTTGGGCTCAGTATTGGGAGTGGGACCCCTTCTGTTCAGCATCTACTTCTTGGATCTTCAAACTACTAATCCAGGCATATGGTTAAGTAAATTTACTGATGACTGCAAGCTGGGTGTTGTCATTTGCTTAGCATCCAATACCATGTTACTACAGCAATGGCTAAACCATACAGATCAGTGGTGTATTAGAATCGGGCTTAAATTAAATGCAAAGAAATGTAGTAGTCACCTCTGGTAAATAAATCTCAACAACAGATTACAGTAAAGACAGCGCTTCACTCCAGACTGATACTTTTGTCAGAAACCTTGGCAACTTCATAACCAACTTCTTATCTTTTGTTCACTACTTAGCAAAAAAAATAGGGAAATTCTTGTATCTAGCCCAACTAATAACTTAAGACATCAAGTTCAAAAGAAGTTAGTGTTCATTTGTATTCTTCCCTGATCAGAATAATTGCAGAACACAATTATATTTTTAGTATCTATCCAAACCTGACTGCTACCAAGACAGGCTTAAAGTGCTGTGCGTACTTTGTCTCATATCGATTCCTGTAACAAGGTTTATGTCTAGCATGCCATGCTTTTAAAGGACCCAATACTCCTTGAGTTACTAGACCTCCACAAAGCAAAAAGCTTCACAAACACTCAAATGATAGACTTAAATATCCATCAACACACTTTAATGAAGAAAAATACTTTACTTATGGAAGTACCACTGCAAACGTTGTGCCTTCCTTGCATGCTGCATGGCATTAAACACTGCAAGTACTTGTCACCAAATACATTTCCATCACAAGCTCGTAAGAATATCATATACATCATTGCAAAAGATTAACTCATTCCATATCTCAGCAAGATTGACCCTAAACATTAGCAGTTTCATTTCCAAAAGCCATAGTTGAAGGTACTGTCCTCCCCAAGCCTTCAGGTTCCTGCAGAGACAAGATTTACCCATTATGGTCCTTAACTGATAACACCAAAACCCTCATCAAAACACCCTTCGAAAAGGCCATGGGAGAAAAAATGTTTCCAAATTAGTACAAGCCTCATGGAACAGACTCCCGCAAGAAATCACAAAGACCAGTGACATTCAACGATTTTAGAAAGAAACTCCAGAATGGCCTGAATAAGTACAAATGAACTTGCTTTTATAATGAACAATTCATAAACACAGACTATACTGACAGCAAACAATAGCAACTGCCCCTTTTTTCATCACAGGAACCAGACTGAGATACCAAATAATTTTAATGGTACGTATGTATGAATAATAAAGGCATCATATATTTACTTCTGTAAAACCACATCTATTCTTTACAGTGTAACGTATATGGTACAGCAAAGTCTTGTATAAGAGTTGCATGCTGCCACAGATTTCTGAGGGACTTCTGTGTGTTGCATTTATGTAGTTGCTGCAACTTCACATGCTCTCTGTTTGCTTGTACTCTGCAACTGCCAATTTGGCCTTGGTCATGAATGAAAAGTGTCCTTGGACCAGCCCACCAACCCAGTAAACAAATCCAAACAATCAACGAATCATTTGGTTGATCAATCAATTAGTCAATCAGAAAACACACTTGTTTGACACCAAACAGAAACAGTAAACCTGCCTACTCTGTCCTTTAAATTAACATTCCACACATAGTGCTGCATAACTAATGTAAATTCTCCTCAGATCATTGTCATCCTATCAGTGCAAAAACAAATTTTTGTCTAAGTTAGTAGTGTAAAATTTTATATCACATAAAAGTAACAGGAACATAAATTTTAGTTCAAACTGGGCAGGCATGACATATACACCAGTGCTTGTCATTGTCTAATGAGCTTTGTGTTCCTCCTTTCACCAACCTATTCGGACTCATTTGCCAACAATTCACCTGCCCTCTCCCAGCTGATCCTTCTTACCAAAGTCTTTGTAAGCCAGGTGCAGTTACTTTACATTTGTCTGAACTGAACCTCTGCTACCAGCATTATGCCCAATTGGACATGTGTGGAATATGTCTGTGAACAGGGTTTCTGTGGTGCAGTAAGTGAGACTACTTAAAAATTAACAAAAGAAGCAATACAAACAAGAATCTATTTAAAAAGGAAAAAAAAACAGCTAGAGAGCTAGGTGACATCAAATGCCCACAGAGTGAAAAATGTGGGTCTGGTTTGTTGAGTCAAAGAAATACATTGTGAAAAGAAAAAAGCCCCCAGATTTACTAATCTTCCATGCAGGACTAGTCTAGTCCTGCATGGACGCGGCCGCTTAGGAGCAGGATGGCAGCGTGCCATGCATAGTAATGAAGGTACGCTGCCCAAGCTGCCAGGCTTACACGGAGCGTGTACAAGTGCAGGGGGTGTGTCTGAGAGCAGAGCTCTCAGAATAAACACTTCCCTGCAATGTTGAACAGCAGAAAGTAGAAATAGATGAGCAAGACCTCTCACAGGTGTCTACATATCCCCACCAACAGTACCCTATGTGTACAACAGCAACAGGACATAAAAATCAAAAGAAGAAACTCCTGTACTGTTGCCTAAAACTCTGAGTACAGCTAACCTTAGCTGCGTGGCTGTGCCCATTGCTTAACTATGGTTAAAGCAGCTGAAAAGGCTGAAGAGGATAACAAGGACGACATATGCAAATGAATCATCTCAGCAATAGTGTAGTGGGCAGAGTGTTCACCTAATGAGCAGGCATTCCCAGTTCAAGTCCCAATGCAGCACAGTCTATTTTACATGGCAAAGCATGGTATAAGCAATATTTGTCTTGCAAAACCCACTAAATAATGATACATTTTTATGAACTGGAGTACTGCAGGAAATGCACATGTGAAAAGTCAGTATCATTATGAATAAGGCAGCAGTAAGCAGATGTAAGCACAGATAAGCAGTAGTAAGCTTATGTAAGCACGTGCAAGTATGTTTGCACAGGGGTAAGCACTGCCAAAACAGATTAAGCAAAGAAGAAGCTAACCGGGTGTAGGAAACTGTGACCAGAAGGTAGCAGTGCTTACCTCCGCGCAAACCCGCTTACAACCACTTTAAAGTGCCTTAATCACACCATATCCAATGGCCGGTGTTCTGCCTAGCAACAAAACAAACAGCGTCTGTAAGGCTGGAACCCAGGACCATGCACACCATATGCAAAATGATTTACCACTAAGATATGTCAGATACGCATAAATTGTATGTTGTCAGAAACATAACTCCAGCCCAGTCATGCAACAGTACAGAGAATGTATACCTACATCTAGATGGACGTGTGTGTGCAAATATATTACTATCTAAACAGTTACAACATATCTATAGATGTAGACACACACACACACACATATATATATATATATATATATATATATATATATATATATATATATATATATATATATATATATATATATATATATATATATACATATATATAATATCCAGGAATATATATATATATATATATATATATATATATATATATATATATATATATATATATATACAAATATATTAACATATATACACGCAAATGCCGACACCTACACATATATATGTCAACATCTATATGTCCACATATACACATCAGGTTACATATATGTGTGCAGATATATATGTCTCCATAGGTTACGTATATACGGACATAGTTAGAAATATGTAAGCAAATATATATACCCATAGAGGTATATATGGCCAGACATCTGTAGATAGCAATGGTAGATTAACAGAAACATATATGTCCATATGCACCATTAATGGGCTTGAGAGGCCCCAAACAATATACATCCCGTACAAACTGGCATACCCCTCCACCCAGCCAAACACGTCCATCCTGCAATACACTACCAAGCTCATTGTATTGTATGTGGTCCATTTAAATAGGGATTTAAATTAGCCCTCTGTTATGTTTTACATGTTAACATCACATTCCCCTCTCACCCACCCACTAGGTGGGCTGAGCAGTACAGGCCCATCCAACCCAGGCCATCCTCGACCCATACATTCATTACCCACAGTTCTGCTTCCCCCCACCCACTGCACACATGCAGCCACCATCCCTACCCTGGTTACCAGCCCAAAGCAACCACACCACCACACATTGCCCTCCTTCCACTCCCCCCCTTGTCCTGACCCAAGTATCCTAGGTCTGGCACATGCTGTAGTCCATGCACAGAGCCATAGAGTGTAGACGAAAATTGAATACCCAATGGTTGTGGTATCCCGCATGAGACAATTGTTTCCCTGCTACTAACAATAGATTTCATGTGTGACTCTGTGTACACTAACGGATTTAGTTGTAGGTATCGCAAAGCATACGTGGCACACAAGGTTGGCTGGTATGCACACGAAACACAGTATCCAGCAATATCAGTCTACATTACAGGATGTGTAGCTAAATATGTAGAGGTATGTGTGTTTGTATATATACCCATAACTAAATAGATATACACCTCTCCCTCTCTGTAGTACAAATGTATACATACATAGACAGACATATACATAAATACCCACATATAGATATATACATATGCAGTCACCCATGCATCCACATGTCGTTAGATATATATATATATATATATATATATATATATATATATATATATATATATCTATATATATATATATATATATATATATATATATATATATATATATATATATACATATATATATATACATATATATATATATATATATATATATATATATATATATATATATATATATATATATATATATATATATATATATATATATATATATATATATATATATATATATATATATATATATATATATATATATATATATATACCCACACATGTGTGTGTGGGTATATACACAGATATATAGCTATGATATGATACAGCACTTAAGAATGACATATGCTCACAGGCCGTGCAAAGGGGGGTGAGGGGCCCAAACAACAAACGTGTAACACGTAGCATTACCCACCCCAGCCAGTCAGGGGAAACATGCAAACAAACACAAAAACAATGTAAACAATCCACTGCTCCCCAAACCACAGGCAGGACACAACCAGTGGGGGGAACACTGTGGAGCTGCCAAGTCTAATCTTGCAACAGAGACAGGGGCGTCCCTTGCGGGACACCCCAAAAATTGATGATGATCAGAGTCAGTCCCTGTAATGATTTATCAAGTCAGGCCATGTATGTACTCAGACTACAAGGTTGGGCAATCCTGATGACCCATGGGTCAAGCCAACATACGAGATGGGTCCCGAGAAGTGGAGAGTGGGCAGTGTATAGTTGTGTGGTTAGACCCAACCTGCACCCACAGGAAGGATGAGTGCTGTAGAGGAGGGACGGGTGGGGGAACTATGTGTATGCAATTATGGGCCGAGGCATGCAGGTGTTGGCTGGAGCAGTTCTAGTCAGACCGCCCCAGGGATGTAAGCAATAGTGCGAATTGGGCAGAGCTGCTACCTAATGAGCAGCCATTCTCGGTACTAGTCCCACTGCAGCACAGTCTATTTTACATGGCAATGTACGGTATAACCATATGTGTTGTTGCAAAACCCACTACATAACACCAAAAAACACATGGTCACAACACCTCACTGTAGGCATGTAAGCCGATCTAATCGGCATCACAATTTATTATTGTAGTCCTCACCCCCACCCAGGGGTGTGAGTGTCCAACACAACCTTCAAATGAAATGTATATGCACAGCTATTGCTGTAGAAGACATGGCCAGCTGTGGATCTTCCCTTCAGCCTTCCTGCACATCCCTGGATAATTCCCCTGCTATCTCTCCCCTTTGTGCTCCGTGAACACTACTTACCCATCAACCCCAGTTTCATTTCTATTAATGTTTAAAGTTATATGTAGGTGACACCATCTTCCCTAACTATATTGGCAGAATCTGGAACCCCCTACCCACATGTATTACCTATACATATATATATATATATATATATATATATATATATATATACAGATAGATATGTGTATAGCATTTCCACATGGGAACAAAATCCTGAATCACTCAGTACAACATAAGCACAGTTAATGGGGGAGGGGGCACAAATGAGGGACACATGGTAATTAGTGCTATGTAATCCCCCCAGCCCTAACAGATATGTTGTGCAATCCAATATCCAGCACATGCAGTACTTGACTTCAGGACCCTCCACAACAAGTCATTCTACCATAGGGAATGTACAATGTGGAAGGGGTACACATTACAATGGTGCAGATATGCACACGCATCTATACATTGACAATTATGTTTGGAGATATATATATATATATATATATATATATATATATATATATATATATATATATGTATATAGACAGAGAGAGAGAGAGAGAGATAAGATATATGAGATATATAGGTACATACACATATACACAGACAAAAGGTATTAGTAGCCATACATATGTAGAAGTAGTGTGGACATACTGGGTGCAAAGTATATCCCTCAGCCACAAGCCCTGTAACTGGTACCTGTGACATGTGTAGTGTGGCAACCATTCCCACAAATGAGAATACTTACATTACACATATACCCACTTAAAATTCAAAGGACATGACACGACACACAGATATGTATACAGAGACAACCTTTATTTGTGTACTATACAATAATGTATGCCATTACTTACAGCACATAGAATTTGAAATATTTAATCAGTGATGAATGCAAGGCCCACACAAAACAGTAGATGCAGACAATGCGAATATATAACATACTATGCTGTCCAGGCCAAACCCTTCAATTCATACAACAGTAGACAAAGGATTTGCCTTCAAGATAAGTAACAATCAACAATAACAGATGTAGTTCAGCAGCCTCCAATTACACCCTGTAGTCAAGCCCTAGGGGGAAATGAATTACTTGTAGTAATGTCAATGTATCTGTCACAGGTATGGACCCTGACCAACAAATGTTGTGGGAGTCCACGATATGACTGGGATGATAGCAGGAATGCTAGCAGTAAATAATGATAGGCCATTACCTAACAACCCCTAACCATATCACAGCAGGATAAAGCCTGCCATGTATGTGGAGAACAGAGACAGGAACACAGGGCCATACTTGCAATATTGCTGTTACACACCCTGGAAATTGCTGGTGCTACAGGATTTGTTGCAACATAATCTTATGCAGGAATAAGACATCAGGAACACAAATGGATGTATCCATGTACTGATAGCACGCAACAGACAGATTGCCAGGGATATATCTAAGAAAAGCCCTGTGTGGTGCACAGGCAAAAGCAAACAGACAATCCACTGGCCATCATGTGGATAGGCCCACAATTGCGAGCTATGCAGGCAGACTGCATTCCAACCTAAACTACTATGTACACGCAAACACTGCAAGACCAGCAATATACAATACACATAACAACACTACTCACTCTCTCTGTAGGTCTGGAATCTCTTACAAATGTGTAGTTGGCCTGTGTCTGCAAGCCCTGCTGTAAGAGGTATTGCAACCTGCCGTCTGTAAGACTGCTGCCCACATACAGGAAGGATGTCCTCCATACTGGAACGGTTAAAGGACAGCACCACATGAGTCAGCAATTTATAGTACTGAGTTGCCATGACAGTGGTTATCTGAATTACTACACAGCAGGCTACATGCAGTTCGCAACTGTTGCACACTGATTGTTGCTGAGCCCATCACCTGATCATGTGCATCACCTACAAAAGCCATGTTACAATTCATTCAGACCAGCTCAATTGCTCTAGTGGAGACAGAGAGAGAGACACTGAAAAAAAAATAGAAATGTGTCACACCCGTCAGGAAAAAAAATAAAGTATGTAAAACATGAATGTATGTAACTGAATGTAGTATGTGGTATAGATTAATAGGATATATGCTGTTGAATGTTTGATATGTGCCATCTGTAGTTGTCCCTGTAATGATGTTCTGCTGAACAACTGCTCTGGACAATACTGTCTGTCCCTGTAGGCAGTGGGACATACCCGCCAACTGTGCAGATCAGCAATGAATGACAAATATGTAAGCCATAATATCTGTGTGTGTTATGTTACTGTGGGCAATAGCTGGTGGTGAAAGTACTGCCATCATGATAGACACATGGGTGTCAGAGCACACCACTTGCAGGACAGTCATATTAATGTGTAATGTAGCATGCTCAAATGTCATAGGTGTATAATAGGCTTACCAGCAGTCTCTCACTATATAGACTACCCTAATGTTAGTCTGTGTTGACATGTGACACCTGTCTGTGTTGCAGCAAGGCAGAACAGTGCAGCTGTGAATGAAAGACAGTTACAGAATGTGGACCAGATGTCTGTATGCACCCCACATATAGATAAATATCTGTGTGATATAGAATGAGAGGTGAGGAGCTTCTCAGCAGCCTTGTGGCACCTGCCCGCCTGCAGCACCAACACCTGGCAGGGCGCATTGTGGAGGTGGGTGCCACTGCCACACCAGCTGAGGAGCGTGCAGGTAAGGCACCAGGGCACATCAGTACACCCCTCTTGTGTATGCATCTGCATCTGTACAGGTACATCATGCAAATCTGAGATGTCATATACATAGTCTGTTTTTTATTTTATTATTATTTTATTTTACATTTGTTGACTGGGATAGTCCGACTGGATGCATGTCCATTTTCAGCGGAGGCCCGTGGAGAAAAGCTTCAAGGTTAAGCAGATACAGCATTACATAATACCAGCATTACATATTACAAACAGACTATTTACAGAGATTACATAAGTAAGCAAGTTAAACAAGTTCCACAGGTTACAGTTAATCCTGATCACAAGTCAGGATTAAATTAAATTACACAGTAAACTGGTTAACAGATTTTTACACATTCTAGAGAGAGTTAGCCAGGCTTGATACATTGACATGGCCAGTTAAGTGACAAATATTGTTTGAGTCTAGTTTTAAATTGACCTAAGGTGGAAAGTAAGGTATCAGCTGGAAGAGAGTTACATATTACAAACAGACTATTTACAGAGATTACATAAGTAAGCAAGTTAAACAAGTTCCACAGGTTACAGTTAATCCTGAGCACAAGTCAGGATTAAATTAAATTACACTGTAAATTGGTTAACAGATTTTTACACATTCTAGAGAGAGTTAGCCAGGCTTGATACACTAACATAGCCAGTTAAGTGACAAATGTTGTTTGAGTCTAGTTTTAAATTGACCTAAGGTGGAAAGTAAGGTAATATCAGCTGGAAGAGAGTTCCAGGATCTACTTACAGAGTTTGCAAAGAGAGAATCACCAGCTGTGTTATTAATTTTGCTAGTCTGAATTAGTAGTTTGTTAGAGTATCAAAGCGGTCTAGGATTGTTATAGGGGGTGATAATATTTTTAAGTGCAGGAGTATTGTCCAGTTTATAGAGGATTTTATAGGCCATAATCAGTTGGTTATACTGGATTAGGCTGGGTAGTTCAAGCCACCCAAGCTGATTTAGATTGATGCAATGATGTGTCCTAAAAGGCAGCCCAGTGGCAAACCTGGCAATGTGGTTGTAGCAAATTGAGAGTTTGTTAAGGACAGTCTTGTTTAAATTCGAGAGTAGAGGGGATGCATACAGAAGGGTTGAAAGAAGGTGAGAGCGAGCTATGGCAATTTTAGTTGGAGGGGTTAGGAAGGCTTTTATTCTGTAAAGTGACCCTAGTTTTTTATGGATGGTTTTGATAGTTTGGTTAACATGTAGGTCAAATTTTAGATTATTGTCTATGATGACACCTAATAGTTTTGTAGATGGTTCAGGGGAGATTATTGTGCCATCATTTGATTTTATGGTAAAGGTGAAAGTGGTAGACCTACGTGTTGGTGAAAATAACGGCATATTTGTTTTTTTGGGATTTAGGATCAGACGATGTTCAGAAAGCCAATTTTCTATTGTATTAAAGGTGGTCTGGGTAGCTGACCATAACTCTACTGGAGATGTGGCTGAGCAAATCAGAGTAGAGTCATCAGCATATTGGATGCAGCTGACTTTTGGGATGACAGTATAAAGGTCATTAATGAAGATGAAGAACAGCAAGGGCCCTAGTATAGAGCCTTGTGGTACTCCAAGGGTGTTAGGTAGAAGGTTAGAGAGTTTGTTCTGCCAGAGGACAGCCTGCTGTCGACCATTCATGTAGGATTGAAACCATTGGAGGGCTCCAGTATCTAGACAGAATGTTTGCAAGGTGTGGATTAAAAGTTGGTGATCAAGCATATCGAATGCCTTGGAAAGATCCAAAAAGAGGGCTGAGGATATATAATTATTGTTGCGATTATGGTTTATGGTGTTAGTAAAGGCTAGGAGGGCTGAAGTAGTGCTGTGATGAGGACGGAAGCCATGCTGAGTGTCTGCCATAAGGCGATTTTGGATTAGGTGGTGCATGAGTTGTCTATGAATACATTTTCCCATAATCTTTGCAAGTGGAGAGAGTATAGCTATTGGCCTATAATTGGAGAATTCAGTAGAGCTGTTGCTGTGTAGTAGTAATAAACAGTTGTGCATAAGCTGTATTATTGTGGAATTCTACGGTTGTTGCAACGTAATGCTGCACTCACCCTTTACGAATGCCACAGCTGTGGCCACTGACATCTGCTTTCTCACATTCTTATGTAAGTCCCTCCAGGATACCACCACGGCAGCAGCCTGTAGTCAGTGAGTATGGTTCATGTTCATGCATGATAATACACTGGGCATGTAATAGCTATGGGTTATTCCATGCACACATCTATTACACCTACCCATACTGCATGCTGTACACATAAACGTTTTGTTGCTGTGAAATGCACTGCATCACAGTAGAGAGCATGCTGGGGTATCGGAAGGGTACAACAGACACATGCAAGATAATTAACATCCTGTCAATGTGCAATGTGTCCACAGAGATGAGAAGTGTGGCAGGACACATGGCATACAGTAGGGACATGTGTCAAACAACACCCCCATGGCTGTAGCTGCACACAGTCAGGTTAAGTAAATGTGGCAGATGTAACCCTGACCCCACAGCACTCGTGACAGCAGTGTGTGCACTCCAAGGTATGTGCACATGAATAGATCTTGCAACCATGCAGAGGTTTGGGACATGTGTAGGGCACCCCCCACAGCCATGGTAAGATCTGCTGGTTGTCAGTGTAATAGTCTTGTACTGGTCATACATGCACTGCTGATGTTGTGATCTGTAAAGGCAGACATCAGGCATTCACAAATGATATCTGTTAACATATCATCCCAGGTATGAGTTGCTATAACACATAGGGGCTGTGAGCATTGGAGCTGACATTACTGACACAGTACTGCATATGCAGCAATGATATCTACACTTGTGAGGTATGGCCCACAGTACAAGGCAGGGTGTGGAACAGGTCCCCAGTAACACTTTGTACATGGGTGCAGTGTTAACAAGGGGAATGGCCATCACCTGCCAACACAGCCCATGCATCACACGCATGTATACTGCCGCTAGCATGAAGTCACTATAGTTGCACTACATGCTGTTGAGCACCATATGTAATGCATGCTGACAAAAGGGTAATGGGAGGACTGTGTGTACAAACATTGTGCAAACCCACATGTAGGAGTTTGTGTGTGTGTGTGTGTGTGTGTCTGTGTGTGTGTGTGTGTGTGTGTGTGTGTGTGTGTGTGTGTGTGTGTGTGTGTGTGTGTGTGTGTGTGTGTGTGTGTTGATTGTGTCTGTAAGTGCAATCTGGTGGAGTGGGGTGTGGTCGATGCATGTCAGATGTGTGCGCACATGTGTGTCTGTTTGTGTGGGTGTCCATGTATGCACAGGCGATAGTGGGATTGATCACATGGCAGTACCTTTTCTTGGGATTGTGCTGTACATGTTCATGGAGTGACACATGAGACACCAGGACAACCTGTCTGATATGTGAACACAGGACAGCTGATAGCATAACAATGTCTGTAGCATGGAACATGCATTGGAAGGGAAAGTACATACCAGGTATACACATCATATTGCCAGCAGCAGATAGATAACCAGCTACCCACATATGCAGCACTACTAATGCAATGGAGAATTACCAGAGCACATCAGTGAGTGTACCCAGGTATTACTGTTGTCCTCATGATGGGTTGATCATGCAGCAGATGTGGCATGGACTGAGCAAGACTGTGGTATGAGTCTCTGGTGTGTGACATATGTAGTGAATGCAGCGGCCCCAACCATATAGGGGCCATGTACACCATGACTGGACATACACAGGATAATACGGGATGACAGCAGTGAGGCCATGTACAACCTACTCCACCCAAGTCAGGGAGGTGATGGAGTGACACGTCATGTGTTGTGATCACACGTGTAGGCATGAAGAAGAATGATATGTTAATGGGTAGTAGTAATGAGTGTATGTTAGCAAGTGCCATGCAGGATGGGGAACATATGTAACTGAATGTGGGACTGTCTGTAAACCCAGGGAAAGGGAGGTAGTAAGATGGTCTGTCAGTGTGTGTGAGAGTGTGTGTGAGAGTGTGTGTGAGAGTATGCGTGAGAGTGTGAGTGTGTGTGTGAGAGTGTGTTTCTGTGTGTGTGCGTGTGTGTGTGTGTGTGTGTGTGTGTGTGTGTGTGTGTGTGTGTGTGTGTGTGTGTGAGTCTGTGTGAGTGTGTGTGTACTGTTATGCAATGTTGTACAGGTTTTAAAGTGTGTGTTTTTTCCCCATAGGTGGCGAGGTGGGTCAGGTTCCCTCCTGCATGCAAACTGAGGTAGGTGTCCATACAGACACTGATGATGATGGTACTGTTGAGGCACAGGTGAGGTTGTCAGAGGCCGACACTGCGCCAACATGTGTCATCACCCTCCTAGCCACCCCAAGCCCGCACACAGCTACAGTGCCCCTACAAACCCCATAACATGTGGTCATAGCAGAGGGACAGTTGGCAGTTGGTTGCAGTGACCAGGAAAGTGTGGTGTCCATGCCAACTGTGTCGGGTCACAGTCGGCATAGCCGGATGTCTGGCAGGGCACCACATTGGCAGATGGGAGGGCCGCAGGTCATCAAGCCCCTGGCAGAAGCACCACAACTGGTGCCACCAGGAGCATGTTTCAGGCCGTAATGGAGGCACAGGCACATAATCTCTAATCTCCTCCACCCCAGCAAATCAGATACTCCTATCCCAGACCCAAATTCTACAGAACTTGATTTAGCCACCCAATTTAATTCTTTCTTTATTGACTCTATTTCCAAATTGACCTCCTCGTTCTCCAACTCCTCCCTATCATCCAATACCCCCTCACCCACCCCCACTGTCTCTACTTCTTCACCCTACTCCCCACCCACTAACTCCACTACCCCCTCTTCTACACATATTCTATCCTCATCACCACCACCCCATAATTCCCCCCCCCCGACTGCACTCACTTCTCTCTAAACCCCATACCTACATCTACTATTAGGAAACTCCTTCAGAAATTGAAACCATGTACCAATGCTCCTGACAATATCCCTTCTTACTTTCTCAGTATAGCTGCTGAAACACTTGCCTACCCCATTAGCATCTTAATTAGCCATTCCCTACATGAATGCACAGTTCCCCAAATTTGGAAACAAGCCTTTATTATACCACTACACAAAGGTGGTAACAATAATAACATTACTAATTTCCGTCCCATAGCCATCCTATCCCCCATTTCAAAAATCCTTGAAAAATGTGTGCAACTTCAACTCCTACCCCATCTCATAGACAACAATCTTATAACTCCCACACAGCACGGTTTCAGACCCAATCATAGCACTATGACTGCCCTCCTCTCCTTCCTTGAAATTGTAAATAAAGCCCGTGACTCGGGACAAATTGTTTCCACTTTACTCCTTGACCTTTCCAAAGCCTTCAATACCATCTCACACAGCCTGCTCTTAACTAAACTCTCCAAACTCTACTTATCCTCCTCCTCTTTGAACTGGTTCTCTAGTTATTTATCTAACAGATATCAAGCTGTAAAATGGAAAAAAGCCACTTCCTCTTTCCTTAGTACCCCTACAGGAGTTCCTCAAGGCTCCATACTGGGTCCTCTTCTCTTCAATATCTTTATTAACGACTTCCACAAGTCAATCCCTTTCTCTAGCATCATCCAATATGCAGATGATTCAACTATCATCTGCTCTGCCTCTTCTATCACTACATTACAAAAACTTACTCAAGATGCCTTCTCTTCCACAGAGCAATGGATGCTAAGCAATCATCTAGCTCTTAATGCTACCAAGACCAAACTATTGTTATTCACTCCTTCCAAAGTCACTCCTCCTGACATGAATACATTCTTAATTACTAGCCAAAACAACTCACCTCTCGAAATAGTGTCAGAGACCAAACTACTTGGGGTACAAATCGACAACCAACTTAAATTTAACTCCCACCTGCAAACAAACATAAAAAAAACACATCAAAAACTTGGCATGCTTTATAGACAGAATGCCTACCTCACATCCACCACCAAAATCACTCTCTCTACTTCCTTCCTTATCCCCTCCCTTCTCTATGGCGCCCCACTACTAACTAATATTCAGTCCTTGTTAAAAAAACAGCTTACCTCCTGCTATAACAAAATTGCAAAATTTGCCACCAGCCATAGGTCTTCCGCTCATCACTGTCTCTCCCTCCATTAACTAAAATGTCTAGAACTTCCTAATCAACTAACTTACACTCAACTAACTCTAGCCCATAAGCTTATTCTAAACCCCTCCCTCTGTCCCTCCCTTTCCTCTGCTTTTAAAATGCACCTACCTAACAGAGTTCTAAGGTCTAATAATCAAAATCTGCTAGAAGTGCATAAACCTACTCATCCCCCAGGCAAAAACCTTCTTTCCTTCAGCCTTGCTCGCCTCTGGAACTCCCTTCCACCAAGCATCCGCACCACCTCTAACCACTCTACCTTCAAAAATTCTCTTTTCCTACACCTTGCATCACAGTGGGAATGCTCTTGCTCCCACCCCACATAACTAACTCTACTTAATGTCCTTCTATATCATATCCTACTTTATTTAGCTACTATGCTTGTTCTCTAATCTGTATTAATGTTTCATTTTTTTTTTCTATTATTAGCATGTGTTTTCTCTTTGTATTAACTGTTATACAGCTATTCTATGTCTGATTAGTTTTACTTTTAGTCTGCCTACATTGTATTAATAACTCTCTGTACCTAGATTGTCACTGCCAAATGTTGAAAGTACATTTTGTTTTTTGTTCTTTTTCTTTTGGAGCTTTTCTCCCCAGGACTCCATTGAAAACGGGTTCTTTAGTGGCCCAATGGACTATCCTGGTAAACCAACTGCAATAAATAAATCAAATAAATAAATAAATATGGAACTGTACACCAGACAGGGCCTGAGGCTGCAGAGGTCTGTTTTCTCAGCTGTAAGTGGCAACCTCCATGAACTTGCTGTTACCTTCTGTGAACAGACTGAGGTCATGGATAGATGGTGGGGTGAGATGGTGGGCCTCCTCGACCGTGGTATGTCTGTGCTTGAATGTGCGGTGGGAGTGGTGCAATGGCCGCATGGACGTAGGCCAGAAACACCAGCAGCTGGCGGTCAATGTGGATGTGCCAGGATGCCAAGCCACTCCCGTAGTGGCAGTACCAGCTGCAGCACACCTCTGGGGGTGCTATCCGCACCACACCACAGCAGACCTCGTGTACATGGCCCTGACCAGTTCCAGGCAGGACATGGTTCCAGCAGACATCTGTCATCATCAGGGGAGAGTAGCACCTCAAGGTCTGTACCTGCACGTGCCCATGGAACCCCTGGCAGGCACAGTCAGCGTGTCCGTGGCCAGAGGCAGTGAACTGCACACCCTGCCAGGTATGGTCTGCAGCTGTCCAACAACACCTGTATAAGGCAGCCACATGGCAGAACTGTGTGCTTGCATACCCACACACTGTGCAACCACACCTAGGGCAACCCCATACAGACACACACCCCATCACCATGCCCCAATCAATGAACCAAACACCTCACCCACACACATGGTGACACATGTATGGACCACCCTCGGCCTCTGGCACACCAGCAACACACCCTGTGCATATGATACCTGTGCCACATCCCTGTCATCCATAACATCAATGCAGGGACAGGCTAATATAGTTCTGATGCACACGGTAACTGTAATAGAGTGCTGCAATGTACTACAGTGTAAGATGTTGTCAGGGGTAATGTGTAATGCATACATATCAGGTAGTGCAGCCATGCAGCTATGATGCATTTCAGCTGTTAGTAACACTGATTGTTATCTCCATAATGTTATCCATTTGTGTTGTAGGCATACGTGTCAGCAGGAGGATGGTCTGCAGTCATATTCCACAAGGGTATGTCACTGTGGTGACAACATGGCCGTGACATATCTGGTGTACAGTTGGACTCATGTCACAGGTTTGTATAACAGTTATTGCCTGTGCAACATTGACTGGTGGCCTGCTGGTACATGTATAATCTGCACCCTTATGTCAACCCATCCACATACACACACATCCTTACTTGGCGACACTGTGTCTAGACCCCTACCTAGGTATGTAGTGCTACTGAACTGTGTGGCTTTCATTGCACACATGACACCATGTTTAGGGTGAGGTGTCTACCAGGTCACATGTTACATGCAGAACATCCACAGACATGTACAATATGGTAATGGGGGATTTAATGATTGTATATGGAGAATAAATACTTTATCATACCATCATATACACATTGACCGACACATAGGCAGACACACATCGTAGAGACCTGGGTGTATTGTTGCTAACTAACTAGTCCGTGTGTCCAATGTGTTAAAGGTAGGCTGCACACATCACATGTGTAAATGGGCTGTATCCTGTTATCAGTCACCTGTATGGGTGATGGTGACAGTGGCCACCAGAGAGTGATATGTGGGCCATATACTGGGTGTACCATAGTGTAATGACAGTGCACACAGCACCCACATCCCCCACTGGATATTGTATACACTGGAACCCATCTTGATACTCTGACATACCCACTATCACACATTACCCACTATGCCAATACAACCCATTGCATATCACAACAGTAGTACAACAGGGATATGCATGTAATGCAGATGCCACAGGCATAGTAGGGTGTTGCATTGTGATGCCACACCTATGGGTGACAACAACAATATCTGTACTACTGTGTGGCAACGTGTATTGAAATAGGAGCATGTGACCTCGGAATGATGTATCCTACAGATATGCAGACATGCACACATACACAGATGTGGCAGACCTCAATGGGATTCCCATGCCTACTGACCAATTTGTATAACACTGTTGTGCTGGTACTGCAAGGCACATATAGCTGTTAGGGAGAGGAGTGTAACAGGCTACATGTCATATCCAATACAGCAGCGGCCACATCTGACTATGGCAGTGGGAGTAGTGGTGGTTGTGAAGGCTGTCATGGACTTTCCGACTACAGGTGTACTAACACACAAACAATGCTATCCTCAGTAATGCACACGTACACGTGTCAGTACTATGGTGCATTGCTGCAGGTGGTCATAGCTATGTACCTGGCTGTTGTCCATGGAGGGACTGGATGTGTAGGGGGTGTGTGTACATTGGTATCATGCCACCTGCCATGTGCCAGCAGGCAATCTATTGACAGACACCACATTAGTGACTGGCAGGGTGAGAGTGACATGCATCAACCAATCCTCTGGGTTCCCTCTACACATGGCCACTGAGATGATCCAGTTGACATGTATGCAACATGTCGTACAACACGTGGTTAGTGTCTGTGATGGAGACCTGTACCCAAGCATGTTCAGTTGACTGTGGTAGTGTAGTGTAGGTACTGGTGCCATGTGGCCCATACAGGGTGATGTCTCCTATATGTGACAGGTAGTACACAGCTGGCCACACATGTCGGTGTCAATCAAGCATAGGTTGTCTGTATGTATCCCAGCTGGAGACCTGTCATCTGCACATCTGTAGAGGGACTGACATACACCAGATTGGCGAGTAGCTATGCAGTAAGATGAATGTGTCAACAGATGGATGTTAGACAACAATGGGAATGCCATTACTACATGTTGTAAGCCCTCATTAACATGTGCTGTACCGATGGTACTCTACAGTTACATTCCACATGTCTGAGTATTATCCAGTAGGGGATATATATGGTGACACAGCCCACAGACCAGGTACACGACAGTGAGCCCTCAGAGTGCAGCTATGCCCACAGGTGTGCTTGTTGTCAGTAGTAATGTTAGCACTGCACCCTTCCCTGGGACAGCACTGTAGACAGTAGTAATGCCATGTTACACTGCATGCCTGTGTGACAGCACATACCCTGGGTTGCTACCCCTGCATGTCACGCATTCACATGGATAACAGTGCTGTACAGGCCTCATATACTTGTGTGTCCCAGACATGACACTCACTACCCTTTGCTACAGTAATGAGAGCACATAGACACATGTATTGTACATGGCAGTACATACACATATTATAGATGTCATTTCCCAGAGTTTGACATAGCCTTGCATGTGACCCAGAGATAGCCTCTGTGTAGACAATATGCCACAGAGTATAGCTGGAGGATGTCCAGATGATAAGCATAGGCCCTCTGTTTTATGCCTGTGATTCTTATAGTGAGGTATTTCCACTGCCTTCCCAGCTGTCGCAGCTGTCTTACAAGGTACATACCAAACAGGGCATTGTACTCTATACAGGGTGTAATAAAGGATGAGTACAGTGGGACAATTATCCCCTTTTGTCTGGATGTAAAGCCCTCAGTGATGAGGTGTGCCACATAGGAGGATTTCCTTTCTGTTGTGGCTATGTGGTTAATGAAGGTGAGACCACTGTCCACCTGTGTCCCTATGTCTGTCAGCACACTGTCAGTGTTTAGTGTACTGCCACCTATGTGGTAATTCATGGGTACATGGTATGTCCAAAGAGGATAACTATACATTACTAGGCATTAAGCTTGAGCCCATGGCTCTGACACCAAGCATCTGTTTCTGTAAAGCCATGTTGTAGAATATCCACATCATTTGGGGATCCAATAATGGCTCCCAGTTTGCAGTCATCTGTGAACTTTGTTAGCCAGAGTTCTGTAGTGTTGGCCTGTACTTCAGGGAAGTAGATGCCAAACAAGAGCTGTGCCAGGACTGACCCTGAAATACTCCAATTTGTCAATTGTCTGGAGCAGTGATCAGACATGACTACGTTTACATTCTGGGTTCCGTCGGTAAGTCAGTTGGCAACCCATTGAGTGACACAAGTTTTATGGCCAACTTCACATGTTTAACTATGTCTCTACAATGGGCGATGTTGTCGAAGGCCTTGGCGAAGTCCAAATATGCTGTGTGCACTGCCTTACCCTCCTCCATAGCTCCGAAGACTGAATCAAAGTAGTCAAACAGGCTCAGGAGATAAGATCAGCCCTGCATGAGACCAACCAGGGTGGGGTCCAGTGTTTACTGGTTGCCAATGTCTTTGTTAATAAGTTGCATGATAATGCATTCCATGCTCTTGCAGATCAGGCTTGTCAAATTGACGGAACAGTAGTTCCTGGGATCCAAGGTGGATTCCCCCTTGTGGAGTGTGATAACAGAAGCTGTGCACCAATCAGTGGGACAGAAGCCTGAGGTAAGGCTATGATTACACATGGCACTTAGGTGAGATGCAGGGTTATGTAGTAGTTCATGTATTACACAGCCTGTGATGTCATCTGGTCCCATGGATGCTGTATTCTTAGCAGTGGAGTCGGAAGTTTCCACCTGTATGGCCATGATGACTGGAATTTGGCAACCTTTTGTTACTGAGATGTGCCCTTTAGGGGGTGAGGGAGGTTGAATGTGGCACTAAATCGGTCTGCCCAGATATTGGAATACTCCTTTGAATCAGTATATTTAATGGCAATCTGCTGTAGCACAGAGCAATTCTGAGCAATGCAGTATAGATCCTGGACATAACTATAAATTGCCTTGTGGTTGTCTTTGAAATCTATGCCAATTATATTTATGTAACAAGCTGTGGCGGATTTCAAGGGATAGCAGCTTCTTAATGAGGCTGGTAAGGGAGCAGTTTCCATTTTGGGATTATCCTGTTAACTGCAACAGTGTCTTCCTTCTGTTGTATAGACTGTTCATGGCAGTGGAGCACAAGATTGGCTTCCTTGTTGAGAGGACAGTGTTTTGGGTCTATGTGGGATTGCGCAATGCATGTATGAGTGAATGTGCCCATACAGTACCTTAGTGTAGGATTCACCAGTTGCACTTTCAGCTCCCATCTCCATGGGTGTCATGAGGTTTGTCACGTCTTACTTGAGTAGTATGGCATTGGCTTTACAGAGGGTAGTCATGGAGGATCCTTACTGGGAGGTGGGAGTGGGATGTGGATGTCAATGATGATTACCTAAAGGTCAGACCTGACCTATGAGAAGTGGCCACTGGTGTGGGGCATCTGACACCCATGTTGGTAATGACCAGGTCTAGGATATTGGAGAACCTGGTTGGACAATGGATTAGTTGATCCAGGGGGTTGGAATGTATGAGTTCCCAGAATGGTTGGTAAAGGGTGGTGGTACGTGAGGTGTTTTCCCAGTTAATGGCAGAGTATTTGGAATCACCCAGTATTATGGTGTTTGACTGTATCCAAATATTGTCCAGTATGTTTATAATGGTGTAGTGAGAACCTTGGACCATGGAGGGGGATCAGTAGGCAGCTATAATTTGGATTGCAGACTTACATAGTGTTAGTTGCATCTGGTTATTCTCAGATGCATTGTGTTTGACTCTAGGCTGGAGGTGTGAATGACCTTGATGAATATGGACACTCCTGCACTTGTAGTGTTATGGTCTTGGTTTGTTGCCCGACATGTGTGATAAGAGTTGTAGGCAGGTATTACAGGTGCGCTTTCTGGAGCATTGCACCAGGTCCCAGGTGCTGCACAGATATCAATGTTCCCCATTTGTATGTGTGGCTCAGGAGAGTGCCTGGTTAGGTTTAGAGTTCTAACATTGAGTCACATTACCATCAGTTTTGCATGCTTATATCTGTTACAGTGGTGGTTTTGCCCTTTGAACCTTGCCTATATTAGGCACTATGGGGGTGCCAACAGCAGTAGCCAGTGACCTGAATCCCAGGGGCAACACATGCAGTCCGTCTCTGCCAGAGCATCGTGGTTTGTACATCATGTTGCCCCAGGCAGACAGATAACGGATCCCCTTTGAATGACATCAGACGCTTAGACACTTGTTGAAGTAAGTGCTGTGTATATGTATATGTGTGGTATTTATATGTATATATGTACATATATGTACATAAGTATATATGTACATATATATTCCCATATATGTATGTGGATATGTATATGGCCATATATGTATGTGGATATGTATATGTGTATATATCTACATAGATATGTGGGTATATGTGCACACATATCTATTTACCATATGTCCAGAACATGGAGTAGAGTCCTACCTCAGTACCAATAGCCCCAACACCGTAGTGCAAGGGGATATCATGGATGTATTGCGGATATATATATATAGACTGTTGCCAGTGTCATAGGAGTGTCTTAACAGACATGTTGGGTGTGGGAGGCCCCATCTGCTGTAGACATGTGCACCATTGCCTACGGACAGACATCCTAGGGGCAGCATAGTACCGACCCACTGCTAGCACAGTAATGATGCTGTGGACTACAACAGGGATATGACCACTATATGTGGACACTGTAACACTCTGTGGTCAGTCCAGATGTGTACACATGTCCCCTTCATGCGAGACATGTGGACCATGCCTCCCAATGTGGATGTTGCTAGCCATGTACATGGGTATATCACGACAATACTGGGGTACATATGCCCACACAGTGTATGCATGCACACACGCCAGTCTGTCCAGACACATAATACCTGGTGCTGCTGAGTTCACATGGCCTTATACTACCCAGTAGAGAATGACATACATCTGTACAGCATACTACAGCTTTGTCAGAAATGCACAACAGTTATGCTGGCCTGGCAGCAGTATGTCTTGCAAATAACTGGACATAGCACACTAGGTATTTACAGTAGGCTGCTAGGCATGTCACGAAGCACTGGGCAAACTACAGGCAGCCTGCCACAACCCTGGAATATATATTGTATGGGGGAATACACATGTACCTGCGATTATAGCGGCCTCAACACGCAGGTCACAGCACAGCATAGCAGACACCTGTGCGAAAATGCATACCCACATCCAATGGTAATGCAGCCACAGCTACATATGATACACAAGGTTAACACTGGAGTGGCATGTAACATCAGATAGAACAAGTAGGACAACAATGGCATCTACCACAGTCTGTGCAAAGCCCATGTGTCATAAGTGCAATACACATACAGTCAACCATCGTAACCCAGGGGTCTGCAACCTGTGGATCTGGAGCCACATGTGTCTTTTCAGCCCTGCAGTAGTGGGTCCTTCTACCTCTGAGGATTAATGGACACACTACTGCACAACACGCACACACACACACACACACACACACACACACACACACACACACAGACCCAGCCATCCCAACACAGGAACACAGGTATAGACATATGTTAGGTATTGTTGTTATACACTTAGTTATATTATATGTAGTATAACTATATATGGAACCATATATGCTCTGCTATCTTCATTATAGGAGTCAGACAGCTGTTGTGCCCCCGATGACATTACTATGGTGGGTGAGGGGTCAGGAATGGCTCTTTGGATAGTGAAGTCCACAGATCCCTGCCATACATACACTGACCATAGTACTGTACACACATACACAGAATGTCCAGGTAATGTCCTCAGACACAGCCCCTACTACACACAGCAAGTCTGTTATTTGACTGGCTGGTTATCAGGTATGCTGTCAATAACTAATGGTGTACAGACCATATGCACCATAAATATGTGGGCTTCATTTGCACAACACATGTGTGCACCTCTGCAGACTCGAAGTCAGTTTATGTAGCGGTGTGCTATGCCCCTGTAAGGCAGTGTATGGGGGGTATGCACCATAACTATCCCAGGGTGTGACAACATGTGAGGACCACCAGTAGTAAACTGCCTTACGGTATGCAGATGTACATTACAATACATTTCACCTTACGAACATTGCTGGCCTACTGCTGACTGCCATCAGTATGACTGTGATGATTACAGTTAAGCATTGTTATGTGACAGATACCACCAATAGTGTCAACCAGGTCTTTTCACCCTAGGGATTGCATGCAGGGTGTATTTAGAGGCCAATGGGCTATACATCTGCATGACATACCGTGGATAGTTTGTTATGCTGTGGCCACATCAGTCTTTTCTGTTGGATTACCTGAAGGCCTTGGCATGGACACCAACAGATGTGATGCTTTCGGACTACTGTCCTAAAGGATATGTTTGAGTGTTGCATTACTCTGTTTGTATGTATGTCAAAGCATAATCAGCTATATGACATGGCATATACAACTGTAATAGTACACAACTGAACCTTTCCTATGTATACCAACCTATGTGTTGTGTTGCATCCATTGACTTCTCTGTGGGTATAAGTGTCAGGCAACACTTGTCTGTGGTATGGGTGACTCATACAATGTCCATCGGATGAGGTTGCAACTGTAGGGATGCTGGCTGTTCAGTATGGTGCGTACCCTCTGACTATGTATCTTCCTAGACATATCTCTGTGTGTGTCTGTGTAGTTACATATATATCTATACATATGTATATATATATATATATATATATATATATATATATATATATATATATATATATATCTGCATATATGAGTATCTGCATACATATGTCTGAGTATAGGTATCATAGGACCGTTCATTGCTTACACATTGTACATTCACTATGGTAGCCAGACTGTACTGCATGGTATGTTATCAATACCTGCCTGACATAATACAGGTGGGCTGGCTTACTGTTAACATCTTGTGGCCATGTATTGTCAGGTCCTGGGTATGACATTTGCAACAGTTGGTATTGTAATGCAGGGGGGGATATCAATACGTGTGAGACATATGTTGCTTGAGCCCCCTCACCCCCATTAACGGTGCCTGTGTTCATATATGTCTTTGTTATGTTCTCTATGATATCTATAGATATATATCTGTATACACAATCACACACACACACACACACACACACACACACATATATATATATATATATATATATATATATATATATATATATATATACATATCTATATATGTAGATATATATATATATATATATATATATATATATATATATATATATATATATATATATATATATATATATATATATCTTGACAAATATATGTAGACAGATTTGTATAGATGTTTGCATGGAGAGAGTGAGGTATACATATCTATTTAGATACACACACACACACACACACACACACACACACACACACACACACACACACACATATATATATATATATATATACATATATACATATATGTGTATATATATATATATATATATATATATATATATATATATACACACACACACACACACACATCTAGATGTTAAGGCACATTTACTGTACTGTTGAATGATTGTGCTGGATGACATGTGTCTGGAGCCATTAGATGTTTGCATATCTGTCATGGCTTAGTGGTAATTCATGTAGTTTATCGTGTGTAAAGTCCTGGGTTTACGGCTTGCAGACACTGTTTAACACCTTTTTGTATTTAATAATTGTGAGTTCAAAGATAGGTTAATTTTTTACACCCGCTACTTGGACGATATCTTTTGGTGGTGGTACTGCGGTGGTGGTGGTGGTGGTCGCCTCGGCCCCAGCCAGCGTTGCCCGTTCGATCTCAGTTAAAAGCGTCTGGCTGCCTGTCTGACGCGCGAATGGGCGTTCCTTCGTTGAAGGTTGTGGCGTTAGGCCGGCAAGCCAGCATAAAAAACTCTACTCCAATATTACCGGGGAGTGTTCCTGGCGTGGCCCCCTAACCGGGAAAAGCCGAAAGACACATACATACTTGGACGATATCTTTATCTTACTGGATGGTGACAGTTCTATCAGTGACTTGGTGGATGAATACTTCAACAAGACCACTCATTTTTTGAAGTTCACTTCCACTTTTGACACAGAGTCCATAGCATACCTCGACATTTTATTATCCAAGGATCACTCTATTCAAAAACTTACAGCTACTATTTACAGAAAGAGCACTTATTCCAACTCATTTCTACATTTTTCTAGCTGCCACCCACTCCATCAGAAACGAGCTATAGTAAAGGGTCAACTTGTCAGGGCAGCCCGCATAACTACATTAGATAAGGATTTTCATGCCGAATGCTTACATTTAAAAGGCATGTTTATACATCGAGGTTACCCTGAACATATGGTTGATGGGATCATAGAAGAGGTAACAAGCAAACGTCTGAGACACTATTATAAACCAATTTTGAATAATGGGTACATTACATATAATGAAGCAGACAACACTTTTCCCCAGTTGTGTGAAGTTTCTAACGTGTCACATATGCCTGAGCCACTAGGTGTCACTTTTGTTCATAGGTTCATAGGTTCATAGGTAGATACTAGGCTATCTGCCCTAGGGCATTTATAAGCCTAGCCAGAGTGTATTTGGCTTCCGCCTCCCTATTAGATTAGCCTACTGTGCCTCTGTAAAGTAGGTCACAGAAGGTACCCTTTGAAGATTAGTTTACTGTGCCTCTGTCTAGCAGGGGATTTGTGATTTCCCATCCACGCGTCCAAATTTCGCTTGAAGAGGGTCAGCGAGGGGCTATGTCTAACATGAATTGGGATTCTATTCCAGAGTGAGGGGAGCCTCTGGGAAATTAATCTGTCCCTCCAGCATGTCCTATTTATTTTTGTGCTGAGGTTTAGGTCCCTGGAGCATGTAGCTCTAAGGGACTTGGATTTTTTGAGGTGGAGCATGTCCATTAATTCTGGGTTTGACATGACTTTGTACGTCAGGCATAGATCAACTCTGAGTAGGCGGTAAGCAACTGATTAGAGCTGGAGTTTCTTTAGTCGAGCTGCATAGGACATCTGTTTGTAGCCCCTGATCCTCTTGGTGAGGTACTTTTGGGGTATCTCCAGTTGCTGCAGGTGTCGGGTAAGGTACATCCCAAAAGGGGCATTGTATTCAATTATGGGCCTGATGAATGACGAGTAGAGGGGCACAATGACCTCTCTTGATCTAGATGCGACCCCTTTTGTGATAAGGTGGACTATATAGAAGGTCTTTCTAACCACTTTGGCAACGTGATTATCAAAGGAGAGATTACTATCTACGTTGGTCCCCAAATCTCTAATTACTTCTTCCTTACTTAATGGATTACCACATATGTGGTAATTTGTGGGCACCTTGTTTTTCCAAAGGGGATGACTATGCACTTTTTAGCATTTAGCTTGAGGCCGTGGCTCTGGCACCAAGCATCCGTCTCTGTGAGACCCTTTTGGAGGATGCTTGTGTCAGCTGGAGATTCGATTATGGCCCCCAGTTTGCAGTCATCTGCGAACTTTGTCAGCCATAATCCCCCTGTGTTAGCCTGAACCTCAGAGAAGTATATACCAAACAAGAGAGGTCCCTGAACTGAGCCCTGTGGGATGCCACTTGTAACTGGTTTGGATTTGGACATGGCACCTGCGATTCTGACCATGTGAGTTCTATCTCTGAGCCATTTTGCAACCCATCTTGTGATATAGGGGTTGATATTTAAGCTGGTAAGCTTATTTATGATGCCCGAGTGGGGTATTGTGTCGAAGGCTTTTGCGAGGTCCAGGTAGGCTGTGTAGACTACCTTGCCCTCATCTATGGCTTTGGTAACTGTTTCAAAGAAATCAACTAGGTTTAAGAGGCAAGATCTGCCCTTAACAAAGCCGAATTGGGTAGGGTCCAGTGTCTGGAGGCTCCCAATGTCTTTGTTTATGAGTTCCATGATAATACGCTCCATAGCTTTACAGACCAGACTAGTCAGGCTTATGGGGCCATAGTTTCCGGGGTCCGTTGTGGCACCACCTTTGTGGAGTGGGACCACTGTAGCTGTATGCCATTCTTTGGGTATATATCCTGTAGTAAGGCTAAGTTTGAACAGTGACTTAATGTGAGGGTTCAGTTCTTCTTGGAGCTCATGTAAGACACAGCCTGGGATACCGTCTGGTCCCATAGATGCTGTGTTTTTTGCTTTGGAGAGGGCAGCTTTCACCTGTGCATCTGTGATGTCAGGGAGGTTACATTCAGTTGGGATAGGCATTTGCTGCTTTGGGGGGGAAGGGGGGGGGAGTTTGCACTGAATCTGTCTGCCAGGATGTTGGCTATGTCTGTAGGTTCGGTATATTTTGTACCATTATGCAACAATTCAGAGCATATCTGGGAGTTTCCGCCCATGTTCCTGACATAACTAAAGAAGGCCTTGTGATTATCTTTAGTGTCTAAGGCAATTTTTCTTTCGAAACTGGCCTTTGATGATTTTATGAGGGATCGAAGTTTCTTGCTAATACTGATCAGAGATGCCTTTCCTTTTTGGGATTTTGCTCTGTCATGTAGTAGCTTCCTCCTTCCATTGTATAGCTTATTTATGGCCGGGGTCCACCAGACTGGTCTCCTGTTTTTGGAGGAGTGAGTCTTGGTTTTATTTGGGATAGCATGATCCATGCATTCCTGCAGGTGCTCATAGAATGCATTTGTAAAGGATTCTGCAGATTGGGCTGTATTATCCTCTGGCCCAGGGGCTTTGAAGGATTCCACCTCAGTCTTGAGAAGTGCAAAGTTGGCTTTTGAAAAATTCTTTACAGTGATTTCCTTGGCTGGGGGTGGGGATGGGATATGGATGTCCAGGGAAATTTGTTTATGGTCTGATCTTACCAATGAGGGGTTTACCTCTGGTGTGGAACATAGAGTCCCCATGTTGGTGATGACCAGGTCCAATATGTTGTTCCCTCTTGTGGGAGTGGTGACCAGTTGTTCCATTGCGTTAGAGTTTATAAATTCAAGCAACCATTGGGCGAGGGTGTTTGGGCTAGAGTAGTTTTCCCAGTCAATGTTTGGGTAGTTGAAGTCACCTAATAACATAGTGTTTGGAGAGACCTTCATATTCTCCAGTGTTCTCAGGAATGCCAAGTGGGGTTCCTGTAATAGGGAGGGTGTTCTGTAGCAGGCTACAAACTGAAAGGCAGTTTTGCCCGCTGTTAGTTGCACATGGATGGTTTCCGATGCTTCGTGCAGTGCCACTAACCTGGAGGTGTAGGTATCTTTGATGAATATAGATACTCCACCTCCTTTTGTGTTTCGGTCCGAGTTTTGGGGCTGAAACGCATGGTATGAGTTATTACCTGGTAGTGCAGGGGTGCTCTCAGGAGCCTTGAACCAGGTTTCTGTTACTACACAGACATCGATTTTCTCCATACTGAGGAGTGCCTCGAGTGCGTGCATCTTGAGGTTTAGACTTCTGGCATTGAGTAGCATTACCTTTAGTTTTTTATCCTTGGGTTGTCTATGGAGGTGGGTTTGTCCTTTGAGCCTTGCCTACAAAAGGCACTATGGGGGTGGCAAGAGCCTTGGCTAGTATACGAAAGCCTAAGGGTGACAGGTGCAAGCTGTTCCTAGCGAAGCAACGTGGCTTGTCGAGCATGTCATCCCAGGCTGACAGACACTGGATCCCCTTTGAATGACACCAATACTTTAGCCAATTGTTGAAACTGATCATTTTGTCTTTATACTGTGGCATCATTCTTGGTGAGGGCAAGATGCTACTCAAGGTCAGGGACATACCAGCTTGGGCTACATGGTCAGAGAGCTCCTCTATGTCTCTTTTCATGTAGTCCAGGGAGGTATGTCTCAGGTCATTCACACCAGCATGGACAATGACGGAGTCATACTTGTACTTGCTTTGGAGTGACCTGAGTGCTTGTGTTACGTGGCGGATCCTGGCACCCAACAGGCAGCTAACAGTGACCTTCTCCTTGTTCAGTCTGGTGAGTGGGACATCAGTGTGCCGGACAATAGAGTCCCCGATAACAAGTGTATTTGGTGTGTTGTTTGGCCTTAAGGGCTGTGGTTGTAAGTCACACTGATTTTGTGAAATATGTGATTCATGGGTATTGTTGAGGGGTGGCTGTTGCTTGGATATCTGCTTAGGAAGTCTTTGCTGTTTAGGCAGATTTTTATTTAGAGCCTCCGAGTATGTTTTTGTGTGTTTATGTGTTGGGTATGCAGATGCAATAGGTCTGTGTGAGACTGGATTTGTGGTGTGGGTGGTTACCTTCTCCTCCTGACTGACTGTGCCAATCTTGGGTTGAGAGAGCTCTGCCTCCAGTTTGGCTGTGTAACTGCATCTCTCACATGTATTAGAGTTTGTTGGAAGGAGGAGAGGGTTGTCTGTGTACATAAGGCAATTGTAACATTGCCTCAAATTTCCCAGCTTCACCAGCTGGACTGGAGAGTAGCCTTGAAACTGACCCTTGGACATAGCAGATTAGTATAGGGAACTGTTTTTTTACTGATCAGATGATTAGGAAAGGGAACTGATTTTTCACTTGATCAGGAAGGACCAATCGGGTGTCTAATACTTATGAGAAGTCAAGGAGGGTGTAGTGCTTTAGTTAGTTAGTGTTTCCTTATAAGAGCTAAGCAAGTGCTGGGCTTTAGAAAGAGAATAGACTGATTACTTTGAGAGTTTGAACAGTTCTAAGGGAAAAAGTGAAGAGCAGACTTTGTGGAGCTTGGAATAGTTTACACCTGTTTAGGCGGCGCTGCCCGACGCTGCTCGGTGCGCAAAACCACGCAAAAAGAGAGTTGTAGGGTTTTAAGAGAGAGAGATCAAGGAGTTTAGAATTGACACAAAATGGCCTATAAAACTACAGCTTCTAGGTAGTAACCACTCCTCCAGGGACAGGGACAGGACCACTCCCACTGGTAAACACAGAGACTTCCCTTTAGTCCAAGCAAGCACTGGCCTTCTAGAAACTTCCAAACAGTTCAGAACAGCAAATCTGTAACTGAACTTTCTTAACTTTCTGAAAGTGGGAAAAAAGCAAGATTTTTTTTGTTTTTTATTTTCTTTTTGTTGTACTTTAAAGGTAGCAGAGATACACAAGCAGCAAAATAATCACAGCAGTGCAATAAATGACCCCACACTTGAGTGCTAGGCCAAAATCAGGTAAAATTCAGTTTTTAGAGAAAAAAACGATTTTAAATTAAGTTCAACACAGGAAATGCAGTGGACAGGCTCTAGATGTGTTCCAAGTACTGTTACTGTTACAGATATAGACTTTAGCAAACCGGAAAATGCCAAAAAGTAGGCGGCAAAGCAGTAAAACTTAACAAAAAATCAGAAGAAAATACTTAAAATCACAAAAGTGGCTCCTTTTCTTCTCTCAGCTTTTTTTCCCCTTGGTAGGTGCTTCAGCAACAACTAGCAAGCCTGAAAAGATGCCAAAACCATGAGGCAGCCTGGTTTTAAGAGAGACAGATCAAGGAGTTTAGAATTGACCCAAAATGGCCAATAAAACTACAACTTCTAGGTAGTAACCACTCCTCCAGGGACAGGCAGGCTGTTCAGTGTTAACCACTCCCACTGGTGAACACAGAGACTTCCCTTTAGCCCAAGCAAGAACTGGCCTTCTAGAAACTTCCAAACAGTTCAGAACAGCAAATCTGTAACTGAACTTTCTTAACTTACAGAAAGTGGGAAAAAAGCAAGATTTTTTTGTTTTTTTTTTCTTTTTGTTGTAGTTTAAAGGTAGCAGAGATACACAAGCAGCAAAATAATCACACTAGTGCAATAAATGACCACACACATGAGTGTTAGTCCAAAATCAGGTAAAATGCAGTTTTTAGAGAAAAAAATGATTTTAAATTAAGTGCAACACAGGAAATGCAGTAAACAGGCTCTAGATGTGTTCCAAGTACTGTTACTGTTACAGATATAAACTTTAGCAAACCGAAAAATGCCAAAAAGTAGGCAGCAAAGCAGTAAAACTTAACAAAAAATCAGAAGAAAACACTTAAAATCAGAAAAGTGGCTCCTTTTCTTCTCTCAGCATTTTCTCCCCTTGGTAGGTGCTTCAGCAACAACTAGCAAGCCTGAAAAGACACCAAAACCACGAGGCAGCCTGGTTTTAAGAGAGACAGATCAAGGAGTTTAGAATTGACCCAAAATGGCCAATAAAACTACAGCTTCTAGGTAGTAACCACTCCTTCAGGGACAATTTATAATCTCTTAACTTAAAATGTAACAACTTATAATCTCAATAGTAAAGACTGTTTTCAGATTTTGAGTAAAAATTGGGCTTTATTCAAGAGTGACAATAGTGTCTTTCAAAGAGTAGGTGAGCACCCTGTGGTCGTTTGTAAGAAAGCCAAGAACCTTAAGGCTTAAACAACGTCCAACTAAATGTGTAAGGACAGTGGGTATGTATAAGTGCTAGGTGTGTAATTACTGCCATTATGTTATCGAATCTAATAGATTTAAAGTTCACAATCAACAATATAATCTGAGGCTGAGAGTGAACTGTAATTCTAAAATGGTAGTTTACTTAGCCCAGTGCCAGTCATGTTTGGCCTTCTACATTGGCAAAACAGAGAGGAGGCTTTGTGACCTTATTTATGAGCACATTTACACTGTCAGAAAACATAAACTTGAGAATGCCTTGGCTAAACACACTTCACTGTATCCTAATCACACCTTTAAATTCATAGTGATTTATCAAGTTCTTCAGAACCCCCGGGGTGGCCCGAATACATTAAAGTTAGAAGAACTAGAGTTAAGCTGGCAGATCAGGTTGAACTCCTATAATATACCTGGGTTAAATGAAGGCTGTTCAAATAGTAGCATTCTTAAACTTAAGAGTCTTACTAGATGATACATTGAGTTCCAGCAATTTGGTTTGCTGTAAGTTTAATTTTATTTGCTGTCACTGTATAGTGTTATTTTTTACAGTAAAATGTGAGACTACTGTTATTCCATATGGATTGATTTTCAGTAAGGAAAGCTTTTACTAGTTATAGAGTGGTGCTTTAAAGGATTTTAAATTAACCTATTTCTTTAAATGCTTTTAGTAATTAAATGAGCAGTTAATTGCTGTTATATTTATATGTTTTTTACACGTGATTTTATATGTCTGAAGAAGTTTGTAATTGTGACAAACAAAAAGCGCTTAACCTGAATAAACACCTTCGATATTTCTTCTGGGTGCCGTCTCGCAGTTTTTGTCCTTGTTTTTTGTTTTACTGTTTAAGTTGTTGGTGGGCAGAACATGGGCCGTTGGGTATAGAATGTTTAAAAACAAAAAATAGACCTGGGAAGGTGTACAATAAAGCTCGCAGATAGTCAAATTCTCTTCCCTTAATGTCGCAACCAAAGCACAAAAACAAAGCTCTGCATTAACGTTCTGAATTAGCCAAACCAGAGAGCCCACATCTGATGAAGTTTTACAAATGAAAACGTAATTCAGAATGTTAATGCAGAGCTTTGTTTTTGTGCTTTGGTTGTGACGTTAAAGGAAGAGAATTCAACTGTCTGTGAGCTTTATTGTATGCCTTCCCAGGTCTATTGTTTCTTTTACAAGTAATCTTTGTGGACCTAGTGCAATTTTCTTTGGATTTTTACAGAATGCTTAAGGCAATTTAAAGCAGTTCTAAGCTGGTTTGCGTGGAGCTAAGCACTGCTACCTTCCGGTTACAGTGTCATACGCTCAGCTGGCTTCTATATTGCTTAACCTGTGTAGGCAGTGCTTATCCCCGTGCAAACTCGCGTACAACTGCTCAAAAGTGCCTTAATCACACTGTATCCAATGGACCATGTTTTGCCCAGCAACAAAACTAACAGCTCCTGCAGGCCTCAAACCCAGGACACTGCACACCATAGACAAGGTGATGTACCACTAAGCCATGCCAGATACAAATACATCTGATGTTTTCAGAAACATATCATCCAGTCCAGTCATGCAACAGTATAGAAATGTATACCAACATCTAGATGTATATCTGTGTACATATATTAATATCTAAACAAATACAACATATCTATATCTGTATATATATATATATATATATTTCTAAAACTATATACATATATATCAATATATATGAACATATATACATGCAAATGCCTAGATTGACACATATATGTGTCTACACCTATATGTCTACATATACACAGCAATTAACAGATGTTTATGCAGATATATATCTATGTAGGTATAAACAGACATAGTTATATATATGTCAGCATATATATATATATATATATATATATATATATATATATATATATATATATATATATATATATATATATATATATATATATATATATATATATATATATATATATATATATATATATATATATACACACATATAGGTATATATGGCCATACATCTCTAAATAGCAATAGCAGATTAACAAACGACACATATGTCCTCATGCACCATTAATGGGGTTGAGAGGCCCCATACAGTGTACGTCTTGTACGAATAGGCATCCCCCCCAGCCAAGCACTTCCGCCCTGCAATACACTACCAACTGTTGCAGATCCCATAACCAGGACCTGGCACAACATGGGCACACAATGTTACCAGTACTACATCCCACCTGTATGATGCCAGGCTGGTATTGGTGACATATCAAGCAGTACAGTCTGCCTCCCATAGGAAATGTAATATGTGGAAGCCATCAACATCCCCAGGATACAGATACACAGACAGAGATATGCAGATACAGGTACACACACACACACACACACACACACACACACACATATATATATATATATATATATATATATATATATATAGATATACATGTGACTACACACGCACACACAGTTATATGTACAGTAAGATACATACATAGAAGGTGCACACAATATGGAACAGCCACTATGCCTACAGTTAACCCCTGAATGACTGGACACTGTATGGACCACCCATACAAATGACAATCATTGTCTGCAACATATACCCACAGAGAGGTCATAGGAAAAACACCACCCACAGGTTTGCAGACATGGAAACCTTTAATTGTGTACTATTACAGTTCTATATGCCATGTCATATAGCTGTTCAGACACTGACAACTATATAAACAGAGTAATGCAACTGGGAACCAGTTACAGTAATACAGTAGTCTGGAAAGGTTCACAACTGTTGCTGCCCAGGCCGAGCCCTTCACATTGTACAATAGGGAAGACAAACTGGGCCACAGGATACCAAAAATCAACAGTATGTAATGCAGATGTATAGTTCAGCAGCCTCTATCTACACACTGTACAAACTCATTAGGTGATAAGACTTCATGTGACCACATGGGTTGTAACTGCTACATAACATGGCATAACTGACACCATCATGAGCACACCGACAAACAGAACAGTTTGTATGGCAGGAGGCAGTAGTCCTGCATTAACCAGATCCATGTCAGTAATGTATATATAGGTGAAGTATATGGTACTGTACATCCAGATACCTTAAGGCAGCTCAGCCCTGTTACTCCCACATTTTGTAACAGCCTAGGTCATTTATGGTGCTCCCCTCCCTAGACTGAATAATACAGGGCCATATACCACTGTTACATACACTGGCTTCTGGAGTGCATAAGGGCAGACATGTATTGTGTAGGTGATGCCCACACATATATGGCCCCAGCCCCACCATATGTGTGGGGGATACAACAGCAGTAGATGACTGATGGCAGCAATGGCAGTGTGATATACTCACAGCCCACTACAGAACAACCACTGACAGCATGCCATATGTGCAAAGCCTGGTATGTAGGTGATGGACAGAGGCTGGAATACAGGCACATATGTGGACAACTGTTGCCATAGACTAAGCAAGGTTCTGGTGTTACAGGATAATCTGTAACATACCCTTAGTCAGGGAATTGAGGTTAGAGACATACATGGATGTAGCCATGTACCAATAGCACTTGATACACACACTGCCAGTGTAATATCTGACACAGGACCTGTGTGGAGGACAGACAAGACATGATAGGCATAGCTCTGGCCAGCATGAGGATAGGCCCACAGCTGTGTGCTATGCAGACAGACTACATTCCAAGGTAAACTAGTATGTACCCACACACCCTGTAACACCAGTACTATACAAAGCATAACACAACTCTAGTCGCAGTCTGTCTGTATTTCCTGATTTTCCTACAAATATGTGGCTGCCCTGACTGTGCTGGTTCTATTGTAAGGAGTATTGCTACCTGTTGTCAGTAACAATGCTGCCTACACACAGGACAGATGTCCATCACACAGGAAATGTAATGGGACCATGCACACATGAAGTGGGGATATATAGTGGGTGGTTGCCATGACAGTGTTAATTGGGAGTAGTACACATGTGTAATCATATATATCTGGCTATCTGGATAAGTATATGTACATATATTTCCATCATATGTCCTGGACATGGTGTAGCCCAACACCAGCCCCTATGCTCCCAGTGTCGTAGTTGAAGGGGATGTCAGGTATGTATAGCAGGTATACTAGTAGACTATTGCTACTGTCATTGGGATTGTCTTCACAGACATGGTGTGTGTGGGAGGTTACATCTGCTTATAACATGTGTGCCATTGGCTACTGACAGACATCCTAAGGACATCATTGTACAGTACTGCTGCTAGCATGTAATGCTGCTGTGGACTGCAGCAGAGATATTGGCCAATATATGTGGAAAGTCTGACACACTCTGTACAGTCCAGAGGTATACACATGAGCCCTTAGTGCTACACATGTTTACCATACCTGACAATATGGATGTAGACGGCCATGTAGATGGGTATAACACATAATGACCGGTATATATCTGCCACCATAGGTTATGCATTCACACACCCCTGTCTGGCCTGACACATTATGACCACTGGTACAGGGGTGCCATGGCCACATACTACCCACTAGATATAGACATACATCTGAATAGCATCCCACTGCCCTGTCTGACATACATGACTGTTAAGGGAGGCATGGCAGTGGTACATCTGGCAAGTATCTGCACATGACATCTCACTGGTTAAGTATACTAAGGTGCTAGGCATGTAACAATGCACTGCGCAGGCTGCAGGCAGACTGGATCAACACTGGCCTACATCTCCTATGGGGGAATGCACATGTACCTGCATATAAAGCAGACTCAACAGGCATGTCACAGCACAGGGTAAGATACACCTGTGTAAAAGTGCATAACCACAACAAATGTGAACACAGCTACAGACACATATGGTTGGCTAGCATGATATTACAGTATATGGACTATCAGTTCTACACCATCCTCATATGTGCCACTCACAGACTGACCCTACTTATACTGGCCTGTTACACAGTTTGGTCTGATGGCTGTCTGTGGTATGGGATACTTGTGTGTATGGCCCTACAAACATGTACGCCAATACAGTACCATACAGTGAAGCAGCATGTAACATCTGATAGGAGGGGAACTAGAACAATGACATCTACCACAGTCTGTACACAGGCTAAGGTACATATTAACAATACACACAATGTCGACATTCACCATAGGTACACAAACCTCAGTAATGTACAAACATCCACAGAATGTTCAGGTAATGTCATGAAATTTAACCCCTACTGTACATAACGTGTGTAGCAGTCAGATATATCAGTAGCTTGTTCTCAGATATGATGACACTAATTATGGTGTACAGCACATATGCACCACTTCATGCACGACATATGTACAAAGGTTGACAAAGGTGTGGCTGGAAGCTTATACACATGGCCAATATCGACATGTTGCTGTGATGACTGCATACATTTACTGTTGTAACAGGGTTTGTTGCAACATATGTCCTATGAGGGATATGACGTCAGTGAGTATCATGGCTTTCACCATCTACAGACTGCAATCCTCACACTACCTTCTACAGTCCACGGCTGGATGCTCCATGGGATATACATGAAACCAAAGACACAACACTGCCCAGTCTGCAGTTGACCCTGCAGATGGGGATTCTTCATAAACATGGAACTGACATGGCAGGTATTGAAACATGTACAACAGCCATATCCACACAAACACTATTAAACCAACATTACTCCAAATGCAGTATAGCAGCACTTACAGTCTGTAGTCAGGTCAGGCACATCCCCCTCCTGTTTGTTGCCCTATTAACACAGTGTATGTTGTTAGAGGTAAACCCCAATCCATCTGAGATGCTGTTTGCCACACAACCGATCTAGTTCCTGCTCATAGTGGATGAAAAGAGCCAACACCACCATGATGTTCCTAGATATTGGAGTGTGTTTCCATGCAATTGGCTATGGGAATGGTACCACAGCTGTTAAACATGCAATCAGCTAGGGATTGGCTGCAATTCATGCAGAGGCCATCAGCTGATCATGAGCATCACTTAAAATACACATGCTGCTGCCTAAGCAAAGCAGGTGTAGGTCTCCACATCCACCAGAGAGGGGGTGGGAGAAGCAGACAGAGGCAAAGACATGTCAGGGAGAGGTGGGAGGGTAAAACTGAATCATCTTTGTGTCACACACCTACCAGCACAGGGTATCAAACCCCACTAGTGCTATCATGGTTCGATGCAGTTATTGGATATGCCACATGGGTTACCTGTTGTGGAGCACTCAGAACATATATGTGATGGTGAGTGACATCTGCAACAGGGATACAGTAGCTATATGGTAGGTGATGTACACGTGCCTGTCCGCATGAACAGGTGCCAGCATCAACACAGCCACACACTCACAGGGACACACACACATTGACACACTTGGCAGTGCCAGGAGTACAACTCATCGGTAGTGGGGTTGCCATATCACATCATTGTGCAGGCATCACATGTGCCACACAGGTCATATGGGGGTTGTATGGGCAAAGGGTATGGGAAGGTGTCTGACATCAGACAACATGCTGCAGTATGCCCATGGGGGTTGTAGGGAGTGTGGATGTAAATATACATGGTATACAACACACATACAAACACACAGGGTGCCAGTACTGACATGCATGGGTGCATGTCTGCATGGGTGTGTGGTGTTTGACTGTGCCAGATGGCTGTACAAGACTAGGCAATGGGTGTACCTTGGCATCAGGCCATATGACGATGGTCTGCATTGTGGCTCAGGGATGTAGTGTCTGCATTTGCCCATACAGGTGGGTATTGTATCCCCCATCTAGTCACCTGGGTGACTATTGTGTGTGACCAATGCTGTGCATCACTTTCCATGTATGTGTTCCTTAGTCCATGACATGGATGGTGTCTGGGATGTGCTCACCTCCCACATGCATGTAAAGTGACATGTGGATCTGTACCTGGGTGTCCAGCCCATGTTGTGAACACAGATTATCATCAGATGTGCCAGTCCTACCCACCTGTGGTGGGAAGTGGTAATGGCCAGCAGGTTTACCCTTCACCAACATTGAGAGCATGCTAACAGCATTTACTGGTGTCAGTGGCATCTGTCCATAAAGGGCATGTTGTCAAGCATGGTATGTCCGTTGTGGGTCACATGTGATGGCACCACAGGTGGTGCAGGTGTCCATTAGGGAACATGAGGGAGGTGCACTGTCTGCACGTACGTGCATATTGGACAGATGGACAGGGTGACATGCCCTCTGTAGCCTACTGCTGTTACTCCATAGTTACTATCAGTGGCCAATATGCAGTGTACTACCCACATATTGGCTGTTGCCTAGGCATGTGTGTGTGTGTGTGTGTGTGTGTGTGTGTGTGTGTGTGTGTGTGTGTGTGTGTGTGTGTGTGTATGACACATGGGTTGAGATTGTGCTCTGGGTAATACTGGGGTTGCTAACTGTGCTTGCCTGGCCTTGATGTCACATGTATGGGTAAAGCTCTCAGCCATTTCACATCTGTTATCTCTGTATGGTGGACATTGTGATTTATAGTAAGGCCACCATATAAGAAATATGCAAAACCCACTCCACATTGGCCACACAGTCACAACCACCACTACACAGGATATGGGTTACAAACACACACACACACACCTGTCATGTTTGGGAGTAGAACCCCTACCTAACTAGTTTATTACATTACAGCACTATGCAGTTATAGTATACACCACGGACATTACTTGAGTACTCCTTCCACAAAAGTGTATTTCACAATGACTGACATCAGCAGGATTGCCAAAGTAGGGCATTTGAAAGTGACTGCGTGTGACTAGCCTATAATGCATTGCTCCCTACACAGACAGTGAGACACACAAAACATCCACAAATGACATGCATGGGTATAGAACCCCTAACAGAGGTCTATATCACACTATAACATGGAGCTGTTATAGGACGCACCACAGGGATTAGTAGAGAACTCCTTCCCCAAAGGTGCATTTCACAATGAATGACATCTGCAGGATTGCCAAAGTAGAGCATTTGAAATGTATTGCGAGTGACTAGCCTAAAATGCACTGCTCTCTAAACAGACAGTGACACACAAAATACATCCAGAACTGTCATGGGTGGAGAGGGAACCCTACCATGGTTCTAATTCACACTACAGCAGTACACAGTTACAGAGATTACTGGTCTACAGTCTTCCCAGTGGTGTATTTCTAGGTGTGTGACATCAGCAGCCTTGCCAAAGGAGGGTATGTGAATTGTAAAGGGTTTGAGTAGCCTAAAAATCATTGCTCTCTACACAGTCAAACAGGCATACAACCACACACTCACAGTTGGCATGCCTGGTGTTAGAACTCCCACCTAGCTCCTTTATCACATTATAGCCGTACACAGTTACAGGATATGCTATGGAGATTACTGAGCTACAGCCATCCCAGAGGTGTATTTCTAGGTGGGTGACATCAGCAACCTTGCCAAAGTTGGGTATATGAATTGTAAGTAGCCTAACAGTCAGACATGCACACAAACACAGTTGGCAGGGCTGGGGTTAGAACCCTCACCTAACTCCTTTATCACACTATAGTCATATGCAGTTACAGGATGTGCTACAGAGATTACTGGGCTACAACTGTCTCAGAGGTGTATTTCTAGGTGGGTGACATCAGCAGCCTTGCCAAAGGTGGGTATATGAACTGTAAGGGGTGTGAGTACCCTAAAAAGCATTTCTCTCTACACAGTCAGACATGCACACAAACATACACACACAGCTGTCAGGTTGGAACTCCTACCTAACTAGTTTATCACACTACAGCTGTACACAGTTACGGGATGTGCTACGGAGATTACTGGGCTACAGCCTTCCCAGAGGAGTTTTTCTAGGTGGGTGACATCAGCAACCTTGCCAAAGGTGAGTATATGAATTGTAAGGCATGTGAGTAACCTAAAAGGCTTTGCTCTCTACACAGTCAGAGACAGACAGACATGCACACAAACACTGACACACACTCACAGTTGCCATGTCTGGGGTTCGTACTCCTACCTAACTAGTTTATCACACTACAGCAGTACACAGTTACAGGACCTGCCACAGAGATTACTGGGCTACAACTCTCCCCAAAGGTGTATTTCACATTGGATGACCTCAGCGAGCTTGTCTTAGAAGCGCTATGGGGTGGGCGGTGTGTGCATGGGCCATAACCCATTCATGTAGGGGTGACATGCCACATGCAGCCACACACAGGGTCATATGTCACAGGTATGTGTATACAGCTACTAGCTGACTACTTCCTTGTACAGTCATGTTGCACAGCTGGCATGTGCACCACATAGTCTGTGGTGCTGACAGGTACTGATGGCTAGTATCTGCAGTGAGTGAAATCTGAACCTCATGTGTTTTGGGCCCTTTGGCTGTGTGCTGGGTGGGACAGGCCTGGATGGCTCCTTGTCATGGTAACCCTCTTCCACGCATCTATGCCCCTCTACCTTTGGCTTATTATAGTGTGTTGTCATTACATATATGTTTGTATTCCTATCCACTGTGTGTGCAAGGCATGAGTGGTGCATACTGACAAGTGTCTGCACTAACAATTGCAACTGCCAGATATGTCTGGTCCACTGGTGTTTGCAGACATGGCCTTCATGTGTTTGTGTGTGAGCATGCCCAGTATGACCTTTCAGTATGTTGATGATTGACATTGCCTTCATTTCTCTAAGTGTGTGAGCATGCCCAGTAAGCCGTCTGCATTGCATGTGTGGATCATGTCCAGGTGGTTTGTACTGCAGTGCTGACCTTTGTGTTGTACACCAACAGGTAGCATGCTGTGTCTGCAGGGTATCCATCAATCATTTGGCATTAACTATTGCTACATGCCTGCATAGCGAGGGGGAACACCTGACTGTTTCTATGTTTCTACACAGGATTGGGGGGGGTGCAACTGACTGTTACTATATTTCTATGTAGGATTGGGAGGCACACCTGACACTTGTACACATTTGTTATGACTGTACTGGTATGTCATGTACTCCATTTCAGTCTGTAGTCTTACCTATCGTGCTGGCTAGGCCATACCTGTGTACTACAGTTCTTATCTTTTGATTACCTATATATTAGATTCTGAATTCCTAGCCTTCACAACTGACTTCCCACTACCTGGCCTGCTGTAGTCTGTCTGTGTAGGCCTGGGGGGTGGTTACCCATAGCCCTCATTCAGAGGCCATAGTACAGCATTTGTTTGTGTTTGTCTACACCTGTCCTGCTGGCTGTGACTGTTGTTGGGTATGTGATCCCCTCCTGACTGGCATGTGTGAGTCCCTTATCTTGTGGGTGTCCCAGTATTTAGGGTGGTGCTGCAGGGCTGCCTATGTCGGATCCACATAGTACACTCCATATGCATGGTTAGGCACAGGTAGTGTAATGTTTGGCATCCCTTTTACTGTATGTGAGAGTCAGAGAGAGAGAGAGGTGCTATTCCCTGGGTCCCTCCAGTGTCAGAGTATGTGCTATGCGTTGCCTCTTTGCCAGGGCCAGGGCATACTGGGCATGCCTCCTTCTGCCTACTGGGGCAGGCTCAGGTTGTTCCTCCTCTGAGTCACTCTGTGTCTGTGCAGGCCTTGGCATAGGTGGGGGGCTGTGTGTAGTTGGTGAGTACTGTAAGGCTCCAGGCACCGGACCCGTGACTTGAGCATCCCAAACACACACCCTATTATGATTCTTGTTTGTGCCTGTGCCTCATTGTGGAGTTCTTATTTGGGTGTGTGTGCATTTCTGATGGGTGTCATCAGCCACGGCTCCAGTGCGTATCCACCATCCCCCACTAGGTGACCATGTGGGATGTCCCCATTAGCAAATTTCTGATACAGCTGTGTCAGATGCCAGATGTGGGAATTGTGATAGCTTCCGGGGCAGCCAGCACACACGTTCAGTATTATGCCCTGGGCATTGCACACGACATGGCAGTTGATGGAGGGGAAGCCCTTCTGGTTGGTGTAGACCCTACCCTGCTCACCAGGTGGTGCTTTGATGCATATGTGCGTGCAGTCTATTTCACCCTTTACCTCGGGGTATTCTGCTATTTGGTGGAAGAGACGCATATTGCTGGCCAACGCCTCACGGGTGATGGGGAAATATACGTGCTCACCAACATGTGCTGACATGGCATCCAGGAACTGGTGGAGTACCCTGGATGCTGATGCATGTGAAATCCCCATCATATCCCCAGTTGGCCTTTGGAAGGTACCTGTAGCTAGTATTCTTAGGCCTACACATACCTTGGTATCCACTGGGATGGGTTCCCCTCTGTTAGTTCTGTGTGTGAGGCGTGGCCATCACAGCTCAACAATTTGCTGTAGGAGGTCCCTGTCCACCCTTTGCACTCCACTGTCTCCAGCTCATGTAGCCCTTGGTGGGCTACCCTGGGTCTGTACACTCTTCTCCATCTCCTCACCGTGGGTTGGTCAGCTGCATTCACATCCTCACCACCCTCAGTCTCTTCCACAAGTTGTATGATAGGTATTGCAGCCCCTAACATTTTGCTGTTGTGAGTGTTAAAAGTTCCCCACTTGTTTACACTGGTGGTGTAGGGTGTGGGAAAAACCAGAGGGGTAAGTGTATGCATAGCTTATAGTAGTGTTCTGGGCTGGGCTGCTGCCTGTGTAATTGGCTGGGTCCGATACGTTTCACCTGGCAGCTAACCTTGTACCCCTTGATTACCTTCCTACTGCTGTTTTCCCTTCCCATTGCCCTTCTGCTTCAGCCTAGGGGCATGCCACACAGTCAGAGTACTCCAATGTGCACACTGCTGCTATTTCCTGGTTTAACTTCCTTTTTCTTCCTGTAAATCCCGGTGCGCAGCACACACACCCGCTTACACTTTGTCAGAAGTGCTAGGCAGGTTTGGACACACACCCCCTAGCTTAGCTGTGCTAAGCTAGGAGCAAACCCGGGCCGCAGGGCTCCAATCCACTTACAGTATGCCTGACACACCCATCCATGATGTCACCTACCTCCTAGTCTTGCACTCGGCTAGTCATACTCTTACACTGTTGGGACCTGCCTCACATACTGGGGAAAACTGGGATTCACTATCCTTCCCCTCATTTGAATAGGATTGTCTGCTAATGCATAGTTACATGTGTCACACTGAGCCTCCCCCATTAGCAACCACTATTCACTGGCTGGTTTGTCTTTTGCCTGCCATTGACTTGCATGGCAGAATATGATTTTAGTTGAAATGCTAGTTTTAAGTTTATTTTCTTATTTTCCCACCAATCCCGTTTGCTCGCCGCTGCCCTATGCTTAAACAGCCGTGTTCGGCGGTAATAAAATAAAAGTTGTATTTTTTTATGTTTTGCATTGTTTACAATGCCAATGGTCTTATACTTGGCCATTGGCATGCTTCCTCAATGATATGCAGCCTTTATTTGGAGCTGTCATGTCCCCGTTTTGGAGTTTGTCAAACCGTATTCAGTTACTAACCGAGTACATTTCTGCATATTACACTAGTCCTGCATGCCCTGATTCCAGCTTCCTGGATAGCAGATTTACCTCATTTGCATGGTTTTCACCTGCAAATGGGGTAATTTGCATACAGGGCTGGGAACATGTAGCACTAGTGCAAGAGCACTCGCGCACATCAAACAAGTATGTACGTGGCTCGCTCGGCTGCCGTATTGCTAAAATTACCTCTTATACTAATCATGTACGCCATGCAAGCTTTTGAGAATCTGGGGGAAGATGATTGATACCAGAAGGATGAACTTGCCCACAACCCTGGTCCACATCATATGTCAAAGCACCTTAGAGGAAAAGGTACAGCTTTGTAAGTGCTTCCAGGTATACCTTTCAAATGTCCAAACTTTTGCAGAATGTCCAGATTTTTGCCTTATATTTTTGGTATGTTTCGTATATATATTCTTGTTGCACTGGAACTCAAGGCACAGCTTATAGCTTTTGGTATTTCTTATTTTAGATATCTCTTCCTCTACGTTCCTCAGTGTGCTTGCATTTGCAGCTTTGTGTATTCTAGTATTATTTTCATTTGCTACTTGTAACCTCAGCTGCATTAGCAATCAGTAAACAGGAAAAAGGGAAGGGAAGCTGCATTTATTTATTTACAATTTAATAACATGGTAGGTGAACTGGTCTCCTGAATCTTTCAGTGGAAACCTGGTACAAGCATAGAGTAACATGTATCCATAAATACAGTACATTAATCATGCCAAGTACAAACAGTTGAATAAGTACATAAAATATTTAATATTTGTATAAGTTACAAAGCAATATAAAAAGGATAGATAGTTTGTACATGAGTAAGGTGTAACAAATAGCAGGTGTGTCAAAAGCAGGTGCACCTGGATTCTTTCTGCAAAAATTGCCTGAATTACTTTGGAAGGATGATGCATTTTCAAAGTTTTTTATATCTGTAGGCAGCTGGTTCCACATGGCAGGTTCTTTTCTTGAGAGGGCATTTTCTCAGATACTAAGTTCAAACCTATGTTTGACTGGTGTAATTGAATTTTCTTGGATGCTTCTACGGGAGTAGTTTTGTTTTCTAATCTGGAACAGTCTGTTCAGCGGTAGGCAGTAGCCTAGTGTAAGAATTTTGAGTTGCAGATTACTTAGTAGTTAAATAGTTCTATTAGTATTGGGCAGCTGGTGAGCCTTATCGTATAGGGTCTTGTGGTGAGAAGTCATATCAGCAAGTAGAGCACATGTAAATATTTTGTTTTCAGCTACTTGGATCTTTGGATGTTATGTGCTGAGTGTAGTATATATTCAAGTTTGCAACTTAGAACACTTTTGCCTATGGCCATCCAAGCTGCTGGGATAAGAAGATGTGAGAGTCTCTCACACAGTTTTAGTTGTGTCAGAACTTTGGATGTAATAATGCCTGTGTGATTATTGAAGTTTAGTGAGGGGTCCAATCTTGCACCAGTGTATTTCTTTTATGTAGCACTGGATATGCAGTTTTTTTTTTTTTGTCTTTTAAACGTATTGAACTAGGGATGGCAATTTATTTGTTGTAGATAAAAGCATGACACATCTTGGTACTGTTATTTTGAAGTTAATTTGAATAAAGCCAGTTACAATTCAGTAAATAAAGATTGTGTTATTTGTTGTAAGGAAGTGTTTTGCTGGCTTGTAGCAGAAAAATGTAATCTGCATATATCACTAACTGAAGGTTGCATAATTCAAGTATGATAACAGTAAGACATAGAGAAAATAAGAGATGACCTAAGACAAAGCATTGAGGTACTTGAGTGTTCACTGCTTCCCATTTCAGAGACGCTGTGATTAGTGTAGATTTGAAAGCTCTATCATGTAGGTAGTTTATGAACCAAAGTATGGTGTTTTCACCTAAGTTAAGCTTATGTAACTCATTAAGTATGATGCTGTGGTTCGCTGTCTTAAAGGCACATGTCATGTCTACAAACACACCAGTGGTAATGCGACCTTCTTTAATATTACTAAAGATGCTATCTGTGGCTTATAGTAAAGCAGTCAGAGAACTGAAAGAGTGTCTGAAACCATGTATCTTTAAACCGTTGTTGGTATATTAATTTCTTCAGCTTCAACAACATTTTCATAAATATTTATTGTATCATGCTTCTCATTTCAGTCAAATATTTTTTTTAACAATTTGTTGGTCAATAGTTTTATCTTTAAGTAAGACATTTTTATCATTACTATCTTCTCTCATCCCTTTGAGACTTTTCATAAGTCTCCACATTTCTTAGAATAGGCTGCTTTTGACAGGTATTAAATAGTTTTGTTTTATTAAACATTTTTTCAACACCCTTTCTATCCACCCTTGAGTTTTTTCCTTATGAATGGTACATGTTTTCTTAGCACATAATCAGCTCCCTGGAAGTGTTTTCATCATTACAGATTACATTTCTTTTCTATTCTTTTTTAACATCTTTTTGAGCATTAAATTTTCGGTACTTACGTATTATCACAACCAGATTTTCGCGGTTGCGAATTCCGCATACTTCGGTAGAGACGAGGCCATGAAACAGTGCACAGTGGTATTCACAGTGTTTACTGCTGTGGAATAACTTTGCATTAGCTTGGGGAAAAGAAACATTTTAGAAAACCCTCTTCATGTTTTTGCATGCATTACACACGTATGCTTGAATCATCATGCCTTCTACCGTACTGACGAACGGATTATTTTCACTGAGTGGAAGGAATCCTTCAGAGAAGGCAAGCACACAAAGACATGAAGGATGGTTTTGGTTAACATTTTATTTTTAACAATGTCTAAACATATGATCAGGTCCCACTGAAAAAGCATGCTACATGCCACAAGCAACAGGAAGAATCGTATCATCAAGCTGTTTATTGAAGTGGTCTTAACAGGTTTACTCAGGAACTGACTTTGACTGTATCTTTCATTTTGTGTAAACTATGGGCATTGTTTCCCAAATGGGGACAGTTTCTCAGCACCTTGAACTTCAGATATTTAAATGTTAGTTACAGGGTGTTTTTCGTGAGTCACTTTCCCTTCACTGAGGGTAGATGATGTTAATAGCTGATTACGGGTTCCTGATTAAACCTACTAACAACAGTATGGAAAACACGTTACTGGCTGATGCTGCACTTCTTCCTGTCGTTACTGCCATTTTTGGACCTGAAGCTATGTTTAAAATTTGTTAAAAATGCAAAGTGAAGCAAAAGCATAATTCCTATGTCTGTGCCTTTTTATGTGGGGGAAACTGGAGAGTAATTGCAGTGAGTAAGACAGCAACCCTGACAGCTGAACCGTGTATGCACTTTACTACGAGCTACACGACATGCTGGCGGTAAGTGCATACCTACACAGCAACATTAGCTTACTCATTTTTTACTGATAACCCTGCCGAAAACAACCTTCAGTGTGAAAGTAAACCCATTGTCTGTCATTGTCACACCATTATCGGTTACATTTCCACATCGGGAAGCAACCATTATTATCGCGAAAATCTGTTTGCGATAATACGTAAGTACCAAATTTTCTTAAGCAATTCCTAAGTCCCATTTTGCCATTCACCTTCTACTTCCATTAAACTTTCTGATCTGGCTTTCCCTATTGGTTAATTTTACAAAATATTTCAAAATAAACTAGAATGTTGTCACCATTTTCTGTTAATGGTCCTACTAAGATGTGTCATAATAGGTCTCATCTATTAGCAAAATTATATTTACAGTGCTACTTTTGAAGACAGGACTTTCCACCCTCAGGGTCAGCATGTATGCCTTAACAATTGTCTCACTGGAGGGGGCAGCACATGACCTGAGTGGCAGCATCTTTCTTCAGATCTGTCCTTAAAATCTGTTTTTGACAGGAAAAATTAAAAAAATACTGATCATGGACAGTTCAACTTTGCTGGAATATCACAACTAATGATATAACAAGTCTACATAAAAAATGGCATTTTCTGCAAATATTCCTGTCAAAAACCCGAAGAGAAAGCATCAGGACCAGAGAAAAGATGAGCTTCACAAAAAATAGTATGTCTGACCAAACAATGAAGAAGGATTTACAATCATTATTAACAACAATGCGGGACTTGTCACTGAAATTTGATAAAATGAACAAGAAACTGAACACTTTTGAAGAGAATAGTAAAAAGCAAATCCAACAACTACAGGAACTGACAAAGCAACAGAACACGAAGACAGAAAATATGGAAGAAACATTAACTGATGTTGAAAACAGAATTTCTGACTGAAAAACATACTGACACTACACAGACAAAATATTTCACTAATGGACACAATTGAAGATCTAGAAAATAAATCCAGATGCAACAATCTCCGGACTTATGCAATACCAACAGGAACAGAGAGTAGTAATATGGTGAACTTTCTTAATACATGGCTTCCAGACATTTTAAAGCCTCCAGAGGTTCTCTCCTACAGGACTGAGAGAGTTCACAGAGCCTTAAAGCCAGTCTCAGCATCAAACAAAACAACAAAAAGTCCCAGGTCAGTCATAGTCAAACTTTTTCATTACAAGATAAAGAACTTATATTAAAAACTGCCTGGTTTAATTCCCCAATCAAATTTGGAGAGCACATAATCCGGTTTGATAATGATTATTCATCTGGGGTGATGGCCAAAAGAAAATAGTGTTTATCACTAATAAAAGAACTTAAAAAAGGCAGCTCAAAGTACATCTGCTTTTTCCAGCAAGAATTAAAATCTTCTTCAGTGATGGCCCAAAAATATTTGACTCAATAGATACAGCAGTGACTCATCTATCAACTAATAAAGTCTTAGACAAGATAGCAAAAATGGACTGGAGTTCTTTTGGTTTGAAACACCATGCTGAGAAAAATGAATGGAAAACAAATGACAAGAAGAAGAAGCTAAGTGACAAATAAATATGAAAATCTAAGGATGTTTAAACAAATATTAGAGCAGAAGTACTCATTCAAATGTTTAACTAGTCAGATAGATCAAGATTTTTAAATAAAACCACCATGGAATATAAAAATGAACTGGGTGACATATACTGTTGGGAAACAATCTCATTTACTAGGTAAATGCCTTTAATTATTTATACTAATGCAGTATTAAAGATGTAAAATAAGACAAATATCAAAGAACTGCTTTAATATCTAGAAAAAGTGTTACTAACTTGCTATGTTTTAACATATGAAAAATGAAATTAGTACACATCCTTTCAGGCTTTAATAGTTTAATAACTATGCTATACTGCTTTTGACTCTGGTATGAACAACAAGAAAATGCCTTTTATTATTTATACTAATGCAGTATTAAACATCTAAAATATGACAAATATCAAAGAACTGCTTTAATAACTAGCTCAAGTATTACTAACTTGCTGTGTCTTGACATAGGAAAATGAAATTACCATACATGCTTTCAGGCTTTAATAGTTTAATAACACAATGCTATATTGCATTTGACTCTGGTATGAATAACAAGGTAAATGCCTTTTATAATTTATACTAATTTAATTTATATACTATATACTAATATAATGTATACTATACCATGATGCTTTGCCAGATATGGTCTGCACCTGTCACTCCTGGGATTCAGGTTACTGGCTAAAGCTCTTGCCACCCCTATAGTGCCCTTTTTAGGCAAGGTTCAAAGGACAAAACCACCACCATAACAGATACAAGCATGCAAAATCTGTAGGTAATGTTACTCAATGCTAGAAGTCTAAATCTCAAAATGCACTCTCTCTCAAGGCACTCCTAAAAATGGAGAACATCGATATCTGTGCAGTAACTGAGACCTGGTTCAGGGCTCCAGAGAGTACCCCTGCAATACCAGGCTACAACTCTTACCACACTTTTCGGCCACAAAACCAAGACCAAAACACTAAAGGTGGAGGAGTGTCCATATTCACCAAGGATATTCACACCTCCAGGCTAGTTGCCCAACACAATGCATCTGAAATTCTCCAGGTGCAACTAACACTAGGTAAGACTGCAATCCAAATTGTAGCTTGCTACAGATCCCCCACCATGCCCCAAGATTCTCACTACACCTTTCTAAACATACTGGAAAATATTAAGATACAACCAAACACCCTAATACTGGGTGATTTTAACTACCCTGCCATTAACTGGGAAAACTACTTGGGTACCAACACCTTTTCCCAACGGTTCTTGGAATTCATAAATTCCAACGCCCTGGATCAACTAATCCATTTTCCCACCAGGGGCTCCAATATCCTAGACCTGGTCATTACCAACATGGGAGATAGATGCTCCACACCAGTTGTCACCCTCTCATTGGTCAGATCTTACCATAAGCAAATCACCCTTGGCATCCACATCCCACCCCCACCCCCTAGTACGGAAACCTCCATAAAAAACTTCTCCAAAGCCAACTTCATGCTACTCAAGTCAGAAGTGACAAACTTCATGACACCCATGCAGATGGGAGCTGAAAGTTCGACTGCTGAATCCTACACTAAGGCACTGTACAAGCACATCCACTTGTGCATGAATTGTGCCATCCCAAATAGAACCAAGACGATCTCCTCCAAAAAAGGACGCCAATCTAGTGGTCTTCTGCCATAAACAAACTATACAACAGAAGGAAGAAACTGTTACAGAAAAGAGGAAAATCCCAGGATGCAAAAAACTCCCTTACCAGCCTCAGTAAGAAGCTGAGATCCCTCATAAAATCCTCCAAATCTAGTTACGAAAATAAAATTGCCAAAGATTCCAAAGACAACCACAAGGCATTCTATAGTTATGTCAAGAATCTTAATGGCAATGCTCAGATCTGCTCTGAGCTCCAACAGAATAGCATTAAATATACTGATCCCAAGGATATTGCTAATATACTGGCAGATCAATTTAGTGCAAACTTCACCCCCCTCTCACCCCCTAAAGGGTCCATCTCAAAACCAAAAGATTGCCAAATTCTGGTAATCACAGCCACACAGGTAGAAACCACACTCTCCAAAGCTAAGAATACAGCATCAGTGGGACCAGACGGCATCCCGGGCTGTGTACTACATGAACTACAAAATGAACTGGCACCTCACCAAAGTGTCATGTTTAATCATAGCCTCACCTCAGGCTTTGTGCCCACTGAGTGGCGCACAGCAACAGTTATCCACTCCACAAGGGGGGATCTACCTTGGATCCTGGGAACTACTGTCCCATCAGTCTGACAAGCCTGATCTGCAAGGGCATGGAATGCATTATCATGGAACTTATAAACAAAAACATTGGCAGCCTTCAAACACTGGACCCCATCCAGTTTGGGTTTGTGAAGGGCCGATCTTGTCTCCTGAACCTGATTGACTTCTTCGAATCAGACTCCAGAGCTGTGGATGAGGGTAAGATGGTCCACACAGCCTATCTGGACCTTGCCAAGGCCTTCAACACCATCCCCCACTCTGGAATCATAGATAAACTTACTAAGCTGGTTATAAATCCCTACATCACTCGATGGGTTGCCAACTGGCTTACTGACAGAACCCAGACTGTAAAAGAAGCTGATTCCAAATCTAGCTCTAGACAAGTGATAAGTGGAGTACTGCAGGGTTCAGTCCTAGTACCGCTCTTGTTTGGCATATACTTCTTTGAAGTACAGGCCAACACTAAGGGACTCTGGCTAACAAAGTTTGCAGATGACTGCAAACTGGGAGCCATTATTTAATCCCCAAATGTTGTGGATATTCTACAAAAGGGCCTTACAAAAACAGATGATTGGTGCCAGAGCCATGGGCTCAAGCTTAATGCCAAGAAATGTATAATTATCCCCTTTGGGAAAATCCATGTACACATGAATTACCACATAGGTGGCAGTACACTAAACACTGGAAGTGTGATGAGAGACTTAGGGACACAGGTGGACAGTGGTCTCACCTTCGATAACCACATTACCACAACTGTCAGGAAATCCTTCTATGTGGCACATCTCATCACTAAGGGCTTTTCATCCAGAAAAAAGGAGGTCATTGTCCCACTGTACTCATCCCTCATTAGACCCATTATAGAGTACAACACCCCATTTGGTATGTACCTCACAAGACATCTGCAACAGCTGGAAAGGCCGCAGAAATATGTCACTAAAAGAATCACAGGCCTAAAGCGGATGCCCTATGCTGACCATCTAAAAAAACTCCAACTATACTCTTGTGGCATATCATCTACTCAGAGGCGATCTCTGCTTAACATACAGGGCCATGTCAAACCCTGAGCTGTTGGACATGCTCCACTTAAAGAAATCCCAATCCCTCAGAGCCACACGCTCCAGGGATCTAAACCTTGTCATCACAATGAACAAAACATGCTGGAGGGATAGGTTCCTGACCCAGAGACTCTCCATATTCTGGAATAGACTGCCCATACATGTCAAGCAGAGCATCTCCTTGGCCCTCTTCAAAAGGAACCTTGACAATTGGATGGGAGATAGGAAATTCACCCTGGGGATCATGTCAGTCACCCTGCTAGACAGGGGTCCAGGGAAGTAAATATTGTGGGAAGAAATATCTAGGGAATTGTTATGGCTAGGCTTATATAAGCTCTAGGGCCGATAGCCTAGTACCAACCTATGAACCTCATGGAATATTAAACATATAAAGTAAGACAAATATCAAAGAACTGCTTTAGTATCTAGAACAAGTAGTACTAACTTGCCATGTCTTAACATATGAAAAATGGAATTACCATACATGCTTTCAGGTTTTCATAGTTTGATAACACAATGCTATATTGCTTTTGACTATAGTGTGGATAGTCTAGGAAATATAAAATGATACAACTTTAAAAAACAAATGTTTATGATTTGTTCCTTTGCAAACTATGTGCTAATAGTTAAAAGAGTGCTATTAATAATAAAAATGTTGTTTGGGGCACTTTGCTGTGGTGCAGTGTATGGTGGTAGTCATTTTAAACGAACTCCCTAACCGTCTGGCCCTCAACCAACTATCAATGCTCCATAAAACTATTCACCATCCCACTAACTGCTGTGCCCTCTTCAATCTTGTTCAACCAAATTGTAACCCCAGGACCCTGAGATCCTCCGATAAATTTACACTGAAGGTCACCAAATTTAATAACCATCATGGTGACTGTCTCTATTCCAATAAAATTGCCAGATTATGGAATAGTCTCCCCCTGCAATAGCTAAAAATCCACACCATCACGAGTTCAAACAACTACTAACAGACTACCTAACCACTGGCTTTGCTCTTTCCTCACCACAGGCTAATCCACCTAAGCTCACTCCGGGCACTGCCTACCATTCCAGGTAATTCTCATCATTATTGACAAAAGGTTTCCCTGATCCCATCTCAACTAAATATTCCTTGTATTAATCCCATGCTTGCTACCTTGCCAACACTGCTTATAGCAAACTGTGTACAAGGTTAATTTATTACATCTGAAGTCCAACAATGCTTTCTGTGGATCAATTTCAGCCATAACTGTCTTATGTTGTTGTAAATATAATTGTTTATTAATGTCTTAATATTACTGTACATTGAACAAATGCTGTGTCTGACAATGTATAAATAGTACTGTTGTGGAGCTTTTCTCCCCGGGCCTCCACTGAAAATGGGTTCCTGGCCCAGTCGGACTTTCCCAGTTAACAAATGTAATAAATAAAATAAATAAATTAGAAAAACTAAAAGTAAAAAACTGCTCTCATGGCCTATTTTAGAACTCTAAAAGCTTCACTTACAGTTCTCTGCATTCCCGCCGAAGCCACAAACTGGTAAAATATGTTTTCAATCCATCTTGAGGTATTGCAATAAAAAAAAAAAAAAAAAAAAAAAAAAGCTGTTAGAGTCCATTAGAGTCATTTGCATATTTGTAAATGGCCAAAAATGAAAGTACTTGATTGCAGAAAGTGACTAGCACTTGAAGCAAAGCAGTATAGGGCTTAACTTAAACCAAAAGTAATAAGTAAATATTTTCACCGAAATACAAGTCCTTCAAAGCATTACTGAGTATGTGCATATACATAGCATAAATTTAATAATTTTAAAAGGAAATAATAGAAATTACCACAAAAGTACTATAATATATGCAAAGAAAATAACACCATGAACAATAAACCTTACTTTTTTTTATCTTTGTTTAAATTGTAAATCTTAATAATTTTTTTTTTGAGGAAAAAAAAGACTGGTAAATAAGAAGTGACAATCATATGTGATAAACATGAACAAGTGTGATGCCAAGTCCACAGTTAGTCATTAACTATGAAGATGAAGAGATTAAGTTCAATTGTTAAACAAGACATACAGCAATACATATATGTTTAATATATGAAGAGCAGTTCAGATATTATTTATGAAATGCTTAGGATTCTTTTGTGTTTCACAGAGAAAACCAAGGTACAAGAAAAGTTAAAAGTAAGAGATTACATGAATCAGATGAAGCCTTAATAAATTCATATTAATTGGTGATACTATCTAAAGTATAAAATATTACAAAATTTGCATATAACTTATCTAGTAAACAAGAACAATATGAAAGCCTATAATATGAATACAAACAGACCTAAATCTAAAGATGTAAAGAATTCAACTCAACAGATGAATGTACTATATAAAAGTGTTGTTTATTTTATACATAGAGATCACATTAGAAGCCAAAATCTTGTTATATATTAAGATCTATGGTTTATAACAACAATAACAATCTTTTCATTAACCCAACTGGATGTTGAAACAAATGAAGTTTCATAAGGCTCTGTTGTCTTAACAGTAGGAAATATGAACCTACCTGGACTGTGTGCACATAGGGTTTGCAACAAATACTAACAGTCATCTTAGTTGTATATTAAGTCTGGCATAAAGAAACACTAAAAATAAAATGGTTACTTAGAAATATACATATGGGCAAAAGGATATATATGTATACAATGGTAATAAATGAAGCAAGAAATGCAAATGCATTGATAATAAAGTGTTGTAAATTAAATGTTGACACTAAACAATAGATACTGTTGCAATGAAAACAGATGTTGGTTGAAGGACATTAAATAATAATAATACAGTGAGATAATATAAGATGCATATACTAGAACAATGTTGTATTTAAAGTTGGTTACACTATTTTATTTAACTACAGACAGTAATATTATATAACAATCTTTGTAATAGCGTTTAATTGAATATTATACAGTTCACTAGTTGAAGTTTGATAGCTCACAAGCAATAAGAATTTGATGCTTTTAGTTATATTTGTTGTTGAGAAAACTGAGGAAAGATGTTGAATAGGGATAAGAGGGGTCACTTGAATGGTAAACCTATTCAAGGATGCGATGTATTTTCCCATGAAGGGAATGATCGATCATTTATATTTTGAAAACCACTTTTTACGCAGTTTTTATTTGTACCTTTTAAATGGATGTCTATGCAATGCATTTATAACATATATGAAATGAATGGTAAGACTTTTTCAGCACACATACAAGGCTGTGTACAAACACAAAAACACGACAATGGTTAAATACAAAGGTATAGTTAGTGCAACTGTGAAATGCATTTCTATCAATGTCAATGGCTTAAATAACAGCTGTAAAAGGGGACGCTTACAGAGATATCTTAAGCTATGTAAAGCGCAAGTAGTATTTTTACAAGAAACACATCTTATACAGCAAGACATTAACAAAATTAATATGCATAATTACACATTACTAGCAAGTTCAGAATATAATAAAAAGCAAATAGGTGTAGCAATATTATGGAGAAGGACTATCTTGATGTCCAAGATCATAAATGCAGTCATTGATAACTCAGAAATGTTTTGTTTAGTGTCAATATTAATAAATGGTTTGGCTTATACCCTGGTAAACAACTACTGGATACCAGGACTGGGTGTCAGGGCAGCCAAACAACATTTAGAGAACATAGTACAACATTCCAAAGGTAATACAATAATTGCAGGAGATTTTAATTGTATAATGAAAGAAGAGGACAGAAATGATTAAAAACACATGCAAGAAATCATCTCCACTATCAAAATTACTTACAGAGTTTACTGACTCATATAACTTAATGGACATTAACACATATGCTGAACAAGATTAATTGATATTCACACATTGCTCACATAGACATAACAATTTTTCCAGAATAGATAGAGGGTATATAACAAAATATATTACCACAAAAATAAGCAAAGTCAAAACAATCACCTGCCCCTTCTTAGACCATAATGCAATAACTTTTGAAATAGATTTCAACTTTAAGACAAAACTTCATTCATAAGAATTCCAGCCTATATAGCAAACCTTAAAGAGTTTAAACAATACTATACTGCAGAGATGCAAACATTTCTAGATTTAAACCTCACAGACAAGGTAGCACACACACACACACACACACACACACACACACACACACACACACACACACACACACACACACACACACACACACACACACACACACACACACACACACACACACACACACATATATATATATATATATATATATATATATATATATATATATATATGGGATGCAATGAAAGCATATTTATATGGGAAGGTGGTAGCCTGGTATAAAAATAAACAAAAAAAGAACTGGCAGAACTACAAACTAAAATAGACAAAATTAAATTAGATATTCATAAAGGCAACTTAGCTTCCAAAAAAGAATTAGAAGATCTCAACAAAAAATACTTAGAGATATTGAACCATAAAACAATCATTAATCTAGAGAAGGTCAAATATGCGCTTACTCTATGAATCCAAAAAATCAAAGGAGAATAGCTAACAGGACAAAGAGAATGATAAAGGCAAATCAGACAAAAGGAATATACAATATAGACAAAAAAGAAAAGTATCAGACTTAGAAGGAATTCTAGTAGCCTTTAGAGTGTATTTTAATAAACTCAATAGTCAGGAAAATAAAGTAGAATTAAGTGAAGCATTTAGAAAATTCTTTAAGGAAAATATAAGACTAAGACTATCAGATGAACACAGAAAAATAATAGATAAAGATATAACTATGACAGAAATTGAAGCAAAAATCAAGAAACTAAAATTTAACAAAGCCACAGGTAATGATAATATGACCAGAGATGTTTAAACTACTATCTAATAATATACAACAAAAAAACAGGCTTAAATAGTGGGAAGTATACTTGCTGTGTTCAATTCAAGTCAGTCACAAAAGGTAACCAAATGTTCCACAAAAAGAAACGAAGCTGTAACCTACAAACCGCTTTACTTTGCGAACTCTTAATCCAAAAAAAGAGTCAAAATCACCATAGAGTGTTCATTCGAACCTACTCATCCACTGGGCAATAGCTTGTAGAAAAAACACGCAGCCAGCATGTAAAAATAAATCCAAGCGTCCAGTAGAAACCACGTTTATTAAAATAATTAGAACACAGGGCTAGC